>NW_008335593.1:613040-625709 GCF_000622305.1 Nannospalax galili | reverse complement strand
AATTTTATGTCCTATAGGGTTTTACTGAGTACAATAATGTATAACTGTATTAATTCTTCTGTGAACCTAAAAATTTACAGCCAGTTTTGAAAGAGATGGAGGTTCCCTCTGGAAATTGTTATTGAATATGTTAATGCTATAATGAAATGCTGCTTCTAATCATGTAGTTATGAAATAAATTTTTTTTAAAAAAATTGTTGAGTGGAATAGATTTGTTGCAGAATTTATGGCATCCTGGTAGCATTGGAATGCAATGGATACAAATGTCCCATGGTTTTGACCAAGATGAAGGTAGTGAATCTGCATCCAAAGGCCACAGCAGATTGTTATTGAATATGTTAATGCTATAATGAAATGCTGCTTCTAATCATGTAGTTATGAAATAAATTTTTTTTAAAAAAATTGTTGAGTGGAATAGATTTGTTGCAGAATTTATGGCATCCTGGTAGCATTGGAATGCAATGGATACAAATGTCCCATGGTTTTGACCAAGATGAAGGTAGTGAATCTGCATCCAAAGGCCACAGCAGGTGTGCTGGATAGCTTCAGTGATCACCTTGACACACTTAGGAAGAGGGAACCTCAGTTGGGGAATTTCTTCTATCAGATTGGCCCATGGGCATGTCTATGAGGCATTTTCTTGATTGTTGAGTGATGTGTGAGGGCCCAGCCCAATGTGGGAAATGCCACTCCTGGATAGATAGTACTGGGTTGTATAAGAAAGCAGGCCAAGGGGCTAAAGAGATAACTCAGTGGTTAAGAGCACTGGTTGCTCTTGCAGAGGACCTGGGTTTCGTTCCCAGCATCCACAAGGCAGGCAACAACCTTCTGTAACTCCAGTTCCAGGAAATCTGACACCCTCTTCTGACCTCCACAGGCACTGCACATCATGGGTACACCTACCTACATGTAGGCAATATACATATGATTTAAAATAATATTTTTTAAAAGAAAGCAGGCTGAGAACAGGCCATAGGAGCAAGCATGTAAATAGCATTCCTCCAAGGTCCATGCTGTGCTTCAGTTCATGCTTCCAGGTTCCTGCCCTGCCATGAGTTTCTGTCCTGTCTCCCCTTAGTGATGAGCTGTGATCTGGGAGTTGTAAGAGGAAATAAAACATCCCTCATCAAGTTGGTTTGGGTCAGTGTTTCATTGCAGCAATACAAAGTAACTAGAACAGCAAGGCTATCTTTCCTGGCCAGTTCTTTCACATTGTCCTGTGTGGCGCATCAGCAAGCCATTCTAATTTAGAACTCAGATCCAGGTGTCAACAAACAACCAGAAAGCAATGCTTAAAACACATCATGATTTGCCCAGACATGGGTTATAACTTCTTTTTAACTATCTGAAAGCTGTTGTCAAATGTATAACCTGTTTCACTTGGGTATAAAGAGAGTTAATTTCAATAAATGATTTGTGTTTTGGAAACATCTTTACTACTCACTATGACATCTCTGCAGTCTGCCATCAACACTCCAACACACATTTCTAAGGCCTGAATCAAAATGCACAAATGTCCCAAGATGCCACTGATTATCTCCCTCTGCTATAGATATGCTTCCCACTTCCCATTCCAGCTGTGCTGCACAGTTGAAGCTGGTAACCCCATATGTGGCCTGGGCCCTTCTGGGCTGAGATGTGCCTGCTATTCACTGTCCTCCAGTTTCTCTCTCAAAGCCCCAGCCTCAGTGACTGGTGTCCCACATCAGGCACTGCTGAGACCTGAGCGTCCCAATTCCATCTCTGAGAAAATGCAGTGTCTTATACACTGAACTCAACATGGCCTCAGGATCTCTGAGCAGGGCCTGCCCCTTGTTCATCAAGGCAATCATATGTAATAAAGAACAAGAGCAGTTTGAGGACACTGCAAACTCCCTCCCAGGTGCTCTAGTCTCCACACAGTAAGCACTGTTTAGGTATACCATGTACCAGGCAGGTATCACATCTCAAATCTCACAGTCCTTTAAAAGTACAGCTGAGGAAGGGCCTTCACCTCAGCCTGAAGTTAACAGGTCTTTTTGGGTAGATGAGTGGGACCCACATGGCAGACAGAGCCTCTAGGAACTCCAGACTTCCTGGAGCTAGGAAAGCAGGTCGCTGCGTTTTATTTGATGAGAAGAACTAACTACGCAACAACAATCAATAGCTATTTTTTTCAATCTCACAAGTTCATCACAAAATCATAATCCTTTCTCCAGTTTCAAGCTAGTGTATGTAAAAAGAACAGAATCACCCATCACTTTGGGAATGTACATTTTTAGAAAAAAAACTATAGGTCATTTACCTTTGCTCCTAGCCCAGCACAAGCATGCAGTCCCTTCTGCATGGGGTGCATGTGGGTTCAGTGGGATTCTCCTTGTGGCAGACACATTTTCCAACTATCTGGATATCAGCATACTTAATGCTGTAATCTCCATTTGCTTAATGTTTTTATTATTCTGTCATTATAATCCCATTAGAAGTGATTCTTACTGTCATTATGGTCCTTTGTGGAGTCATTTTGACTGCTTTTGAAGGATGACAATTATGCTGGATTCATCTGGATTTGAGAGCAGTCATCATTTCAGACTTAAAATTGTGCTAATGGCCAGAGCTAGCATTCAGACAGCTCTTCACAGACTCCTTTGGAACTCAAGAAATGGGAGTGGGCTGCAGTGTGGCTCAACTCCCTAACAGGGATCCTTCAGGAGTCATGCTCTATGGACACTCATTCACATCAATGATGAATGAAAAAGTCACCAGAGGGATGGGAGAGTGTGGTGCATAGTTATTTTTGTACAAAGACATCTTACATACTTTCGGCTACCAGAATCTGGAATCAGTGGTATTTTAATCTTGAAATGTGTAAAGAAACCTGTTTTTTCCAAGTATATAAAAATCGATCTGCTTCTAAAGGCTTTTCAACTTGAGGAGGGGAATCCCACCTTTGAAAGCCTTACAGTAAGGGCAAAGACTGAGCTGTGATCAAGAAAAGGTCCCTGCCCCCTAGTTCTGTCCAGAAGATCATCCCCACAGCACTAAGGTTCAACAGGCTCTCTCAGTAAATATAATACAAGAAAGAGTGAAATGTTTCAATACACACCATTGTACAAATAAAGACAATAGTTTCCTGGGCATGAAATGAAACTTTACCATTACATTCCTGAGCTAGTCCACCAGGAGATGGAAGTCCCCATACCTGACTCCACAGAATGAAACCGCAGCTTTGCTACGGGGGAAACCTGAACTCCCACTGCACATGCCCTCTCTGGGGACTGAGCCAGGCATCCACCCACTCACACCTAAAGTTCTCTGCCTATCAACAGCAGCATTTGCCAATCTGTTTGTCACGAGAGAGAGAGAGGCACAACCTGGAAGCTTCTCCTCGGACACACCTGTGGAGGAAGTGATATATTTTCCCAGCACCTTGAGACCAGCTAGGGTCAAGAAGGAGGGAAGCAAGTGGCCTGAAAGCTGCTTCTGATCATATTGGGATACCATGACAGCTGCAAAACTTTGGGTAGGGCAGGGCACAGTAAAGCATGGAAGGTGGAGTTGCTGCTTATTGCTAGGAAGGTAAACTTTCTGGACAAATGTCGTAATCATGGTTTCCAACCCATGTCTTAGTTGTAAACCTTTATATTCTTAGGAAATAATGAACAGACTCTACCATTCACTCACTTAAAGGACACAGCAGTTTTCAGTGTGTCCAAAAATCTGGGCAATCCTCACCACAGCCAACTTCAGGACATTTTCATCAATCTACAGAGAAGTCTGCACCCATGTAGGGGCTCTTTGGCCACCTTGAACCATCTAGACACTACTCCATCTACTCCCATCACAAAGTCCTCTGTTCAGACTCTCCATGTGAAGGAAGCATCCAGGGTGTGGCTTCACATGACCTCTCACTTAGCATGGTACTTCCAGGCCTGTCCAGTCCTCTGCCACCCTGCCTTCCCATCATAATGAATTCTTATCCCTCTGGACTGTACACTTTATTTGGGCCTTTCAAATAAACTCTTCTTTTATAAGTTTCCTTGGCCATGTTGTTCTATCAGTAACTGAAATGTAACTAATATATATAGTATATTAGTTATTTTTCTCATTGTGACAAAATATCAGACAAAAGCAACTCAAGGAAGGGAGGGTTTATTCTGGATCACAGTTTGAAGTTACAGTTCACGAGCATCTAAAAGTCATGGCAGCAGGAACACAAAGCAGCTGACCACATTGCTTCCACATTAGAAAGAAGAGGTTGATAAATGCTGGTGCTCAGCTTACTGGCTCCATTTTTATTCACCTGGGTTTAGTCCTTGGATTGGTGCTGCATAGTCTGGATCAGTTTTCCCACATGAATTAATCCATTCCAGAAAATCTCTCAGGGATATGCACTGAGGTTTCCTAGGTGATTCTAAATCCTGTCAGGTTGACAATAGTAACCATCACAAATGGTTAACTCCATGTTTAATGTATTTAGTAAATGTGAGACTATTCTCCTTGGGAAATAAGCACTTCACATTCCTGCCAGTGATGGACAAGTTTTCAATTTTTCCATGTTCTCAAAAATTTTTGCTGTTTTCAGATCTTAATAAACAATTATAACCAGAGCTTAGGATGTGACTTAGTGGTGAAAAATTCACCTTGCATAGAGTTCCATCTTTAGCACTGTAAAATTAAAAACACATTGCTTTGCCCATCCTAGTAAGTAAAAAAATAGTACTTCCCTGTGCTTTTTACTTAAAGTTTTCCAATGCCAATAAGGTTGAGAGGTTCTCATGTGCTATTGATCATCTACATACCTTCTTTAAAGAAATGCTTATTAAATACTTGTTAAAAATTTTTTACAGAGCAGTTTTAGGGTCAAAGAAAACTTGAGGGGAAAACAGAGTCCCTTCTTTCCTCTTTGACAATTTCCTTCTCCAAAATCTTGCCTATTAATAACATCTTGCATTAGAGTGAGAATGATTATTGAATTGGCATTGATATGCTGTTATTAACTCCAGTCCAAATTAGACATTAGGGTCCTCACTTTATGTTGCATGGTCCTGTGGTTTTGGAAAGGGTACAGTATCATAGCAACCACTGTCATGTGCTATAGTAGAGTCTCACTGTCCTAGAAAACTTCAGTATGAGAAGATTCTGCCTCAGGCCTCCTAAATTGAACTTCATTTTGTAGAATGTGTATGTGTCTGTATGTGTGGTTTAGAACCTGATGCTTCATGAAGCTCAATTTGGTTGTAGTTTAAATACAGCCCTGTCCCTTGTTTGATTTGTACACTGTACTGATTAAAAAATATGACAGTGTGAGAGATAAACAATGCCTAGCTAGTTTTGAAAACCAGAGGGAACCATATTACTCCTACAACCTACTGATAAATTATACATAGCAGATCAAGAAATATATGTCTAGGTAAGGTTTATCTGAGAACAACTGGTCTTTGCCCAAGATTTATCTACATGACACAGTAAGATGTTTAACAGACATACTTTGAGGCCTATAATATTTTAGTCAGAGGGACATAAAGGACACTTTTTGCTCCTTTCCCTCCTAGGTTGACTAGTTCCAGGGGACTATGAGCATTGCTCAAAATATCCTGTAATTGTGGTGGGTCACTTGTCCTCTTGATCAAGGAGGCTGAGGAACCCCCACCAGATGGACTAGAACCAATGTCCAGTCTACAAAGAGGAGGGTCAACACAGAGGAATCATTTCCTCCATGCTTCCAAGTGAAGCCAACCATGGTCAAGCAGGACCTTTGACTTATCTTCATTTGGATGGAATTGGTAAAAGAAAGGAGACAGGGGCTCTTCCCAAGCCCATGTGACCCCTGAGGAACAGATCCTCAAACGACCTTAAGAGTAAAAATAAATCAGTTTATCTGGACCAACTGTGTGGCCTTAAGAGTCATAAGAGTCCATATGTATAGCTAAAGGCTACATAACAAGCAATAATGCCAGGCAGCCAATACCTTCTTTTGAGTTGTTGGCCAGGATGGCCAAAGGGATTCCCAGATAGTAACCCAGCATAGAACTGGGAAAATGAACAGCAGACCCCAATCTTATCCAAAGGAATATAGACAACTGATTACTGCTAGATGAGGAACAGCTGACCCTCCTGAAACAAAGGCCTCTAGATAGGCCAACTAGATTCACCAGAAGGACAAGTCGTGGGGAATGGCTGAGGGTGCTGACAACACAGCAGACAGTAGCTGGAGTATCAGAGTATAAGGGCTCTAGTTGGGGGAGGGAGACTATGGGAGGGTGCTACCTGGGAAGTAGGTGTATAAATAAATTTTTTAAAAAAAAGAAAAAAAAATAATTCTTCAAAGCATAAAAATTTTCTCCTTAATAATTAGTAGATGTGAAAAACATTACCATTGAAATCTACCTGATGACTTTATATCCATGCTCAGATGCCAAGGAGCTCAGAAAGTAACCGACTGTGACTAGTAATAATCAGATATATAGAGATTAGAAACGCATGTGCATCTTAGTGTCAATTGTATTGAAAATGAATTTTTCTGTATGAAACTGTATTTTAATAATGAAATGGAGATCTTTCTAAAGGTTAAAACCTCATTTAATTTTATGTCTTATAGGGTTTATACTGAGTACAATATTGTATAACTGTATTAATTCAACTATAAACCTAAAAGTTTACAGCCAATTTTGAAAGAGATGCATCTTAGCTCTGGAAATTGTTATTGAATATGTCAATGCTGTTGTAATGAAATGCTTCTTCTAATTATATGGTTATTAAATAAACAAAAAAAAATAAGCACTGATCATCCAACAGGAGAGAGGTCCCTCTGTGTGTCCCACCTGTTCACTCTCCTCCTCAGGTCCCTCATCTTTTCACTGCCTCCATAGTTTTTTCTTTGCAGAATGTCACTTATTTGGAAGCATACAGCATAAACATTTGCAGCTAGGCTTATTTCACAGAGAGTATGCATTCTCGGTGTTTTTATGGCTCCACACTGAATTTCTTTTTAGTAGTGAATAATTATCTGGATCTGCCATGGTTTGTTTATTCAGTCACCTACTGAAAGTTACCTTGGTTGCTTCCAAGTTTTGGTAACTTTTACAAAGCTGCTATAGACATTCATGTTTTGGAATTTCTATAGACATAAGTTTTAGCGCATTTGGCTAAACAGACAACAGCAAGAAACAACTAAACTGTACCATTTTGTGTGTTCCCAGCAGGAGGCGAGCAACCCCGCCCCCCGCCAAATCCTCCTGCAGCTGGCAGTTTTGTGGCTCTCAAGAGGTCCTGACAGGCGTGCTGAGGTATCTCACCATTTTGATTTGCATTTCTGTGATAACAGGTGGTAGGGAGGGAACATCTTTCCATTATGTATCTTCTTTAGGGAGGTGATTCTTAAAGTCTCTTGTCCCTGAATTTAAAGGTTCTTAGTAAATTTCGGACAGCAGTCATTTATGAGATCAGTGATTCCCATTTTCTTCTAGTGTCACCTGCAGCTTGTCCTCTATTTTGAACATTATTCCTACAGAGTAGAGTGTTTTAACTTTAATAAAGTCCAACATATCATTTTTTATTTATTATTTTTATGTGTATGCGTGTATTGCCTGCATGTAGGTAACTGCACCTGTGCCATGCAATGCCTGCGGAGGACAAGAGGCTGTCGGATCCCCTGGAACTGGAGTTATGGACAGTTGTTAGCTGCCATGTGGGTGCTGGGATTCGAACCCAGGTCTTCTGCAAGAACATCCAGTGTTCTTAACTGCCGAGCCATTTCTCCAGCCCCAACATATCATTTAAAAAAGTTTTTTATAGCCCTTGAGTTGTACCTAGAAAGACCTCACAATGGCCAGGTCACCTCCACATCTTCCTGTTATCTTGTAGGAGTTTGTAGTTTTATATTGTACAAGTAGGTTTGCCTCCATTGTTTGAAAGGTTCAAGGTCTATATCTAGATTCATTTTGCCCATGGATGTCCAACTAGTTCAGCACCAGCGTTTGAAGGTTGTCTTGTCTCCCCTGGGTTGCTCCATGTAGATGACTACATATGTGTTCGATCTATTTCCTGCTGTTTTGTTCTGACCTCTTGTCTACTTTTGCAGTAACACCACTCTGCCTAAAGACTTGAATTAAATAGTGTAATCCTCCAATTTTTGCTTCTTCATTAGTGATATTCTTTTTTCATTTTCTTTTAAATTCTGAAACAGTCTGTCAATATCCGCAAACTAATATACTGGGATTCTGACTGATATTGCTTTTAATCTATATAAGAAGTGCCATATTAGCAATATTGATTCCTCCCCATACAAACACGAAATATTGATCCATTTATTTGGAGCTCTGATTTAACCAAAATTTTGCAGTTTTCCTCTAGGGGTCTTGTAGTTATACCTAAATATTTCTTTTAATTTTTGGTGTTGATTTTATGCTATGTCTTTAATTTCAAATTCCAGGTCTATTTGCTTTGCTGATATACATAACAGTAATTGATTTACATATAATAATCTTATATTTTGCTATCATTGCATATTAAGTGTGGAAGAAATTTTTATATTTCTCTGAGATAGCTACATGAACAATTATGTTATCTCTGAAAAAGACGGATATGTCTAGTTCTTCCTCCTCTTATTTATAGTTCGTTCCCTTCCTTGTCTTATTGCACTAGCTAGGACTTCCAGGATTATGGTAAATGGGAATGATTTATTTCTGTTATTGGAGTGATCCCTCCATTTCTCACAAGCACTGGGTTAGCTGTATGGCATTTGTAGGCATTCCTTGTCAAGTTCCTCTATTTGTACTTTGTAGAGTTTAAGGATTAGATTTTGTGCAGTGCCTTTTTGGCATACATTGATGTACGTTTTTATTTAATCTGCTTATGTTATTATATCATTCAATTTTCAAATGATGAGCTACCACAAATAGTTAGGATACATCAATTTGATCAGGATGTAGAAATTCTTTATACACTGTCAGATTTGATTTACACGTGATACATTGGGAGGCACCCCTCTGTGTCATGTTCCTGTCCTGGGATGCCTTTGTTGAGGTTTGGTGTCATGGTAATGCTGGCCTCAAAAGCTGAGGGAACAAGAGCCTTCTGTTCTATCTTCTCAAATAGGTTGCACAGTACTGGACTAATTTTCATCCTCAAATATTTGGCAGAACTCAACACTGAATCCATCTGGGCTTGGTACATGCTATTCTAAAAGGTCATTAATTATTAATTTGATGTATTTAATAGATACAGATGTATTCAGATTGCCTATTTTTCTTGCAAGAGTTTAACAGATTTATTTATCTTTCAAGGAATTCACCTATTTCATTTAGCTTATCAAATATGTGGGCACTGAGTTGTTTATAACACCTTTTGATATCTTTTAAACGTTCATGAGAATGAAGGCGCATCTTTTTTCACTTCTGATGATAGTAATTTTCATCTTTTTTTCTGTCTCTCTTTGATAGCATGGCTAAAGGTTTTGGTCTATTTTCTTTGTTTACATCTTAATTTAGGTTTCATTGATTTATAATTCCTATCTTATTTTCATATAATTTATATTATTTTTTATGCTTATTTTGAATTGAACTTGATCTTTTCTCTAATTTCCCAAAGAAGAAGTTTGATCATTTAAAATCTTTCTTCAGTTCTGATATACACTTTGAATATTATAAAAATTTCCCTCTAGCCAGGTGTGGTGGCACATGCCTTTAATCCCCTCTTGGGAGTCAGAGGCAGGCAGATCTCTGTGAGTTCAAAGCCAGTCTGGTCTACATAGTGAGTTCCAGGACAGCTGGGGCTACAGGGAGACCCTGTCTCAAAAAGACAAAAAAAAGAAAAAATTCCCTATAGTTGGTACTTTTTGGGAATCTCACAAATTTTGATTTGTGTTCTACAGTTTTTAGTAAGCACAAATATTTTTAAGAGCTTATTCTGAGATTTTTTTCCTTTGACCTGTATATTATTTCAAAGTAATAGTGTAGTGTCCACACATTTGGGGATTTTTCTTTTCTATTATTAATTTCTAGTTTAGTTCCATTGTGGTCTGAAAGCAGACATCTATGGTTTTAATTTTTTTTATTTTGTTAAGGTGCATGTGGTCTTTTTTTGGAAAAACATTTTATTTATTATTATATTTTACAGGCATGGATGTTTTGCCTGCATGTATGTAAGTGTACCACTTGCATGCAAGAGGGTGTCGGATCCTCTGGAACTAAATTGGAGTTTTAGCAGGTTGTTAGCCACCATGTGGGTTCTGGGAATCAAATCCAGATCCTCTAGAAGAACAGCAAATACCCTAAGCACTGAACGACCTTTCCAGCCCCATGTGGTCTGGATGAGCACTCCCTACGAGTGTGTGAAGAGCAGTGTTCTGTTGTTAGGTGGAGCCATCTCTATACAGAATTCTAAATTGATGATATTTTTTCTTCCAGCACTTAGTTATTTCACTCTACTTTTTTCCCACTAGCACAATTTTTGAAGATGAGACTTCTGTAATTGTTATTCTTCCTCCTTGGTCTTATTTCTGAGGCTCTTTCAAGATTTTGCCTTTGATTTTCCATGGCTGGACTACAGTGCACCTCAGTGTCCTCTGAGGCATGTGTCCTGCATGCCCCCGCCTTCCTTACGTGGTTCGGGGTCTGCCACTCCAGTCTTTTTTGTTGCAAGCATTTCTGTTGTCCTTTTTCTCATTTCTTTGCCTCCCGGTGTTACTGTTACCTGTGTTACACCCTCTGCAAGTCTCTCTTTGCTCTTGGATTCTGTGCTTGGCTTTTTCCATGCTTTCTTTGCTCACTGGAAGCATCCACGGACAACCCTCAAGCCTCTGGGTCCCCCTTGATTGTGCCCTTTTCTGGAACGAAGAGGCATCTGAGGTGTTCGCATTTCTGTTGTAGAGGGTTTTCCAGCACACCTCTGATTGTCATGGAATGTTCAACTCTTGTTTATCTTCTCTGTTCTTGCTGATTGTTTATTGAAATGTCCTTTTTCCTTGTGCCCTGTCTCTTCCTGCAGTCATCTACCTTTTCCACTAGAGCCCTTAGTATTTCTAATTCTGACAGTTCTGTAGTCCTGCACTGCTCACACCAGTTCCAATGACTGAGTTGTATCTTTGGATGTCTGCTTCCTCTGTGTGTCTTGCATTGCTTTATTGCACATTGGATATGATGTAATAGAGGGCACTGAGTTAAATGCTCCTTTCATGGGAGGCTCTACATTTGGCCGTCTAGGAGTCATGTTGTGACCAATGTTTGCTATAGCTGAATGTTTAGAAAGCTAAAGTTTTCTCTGGGGTCCTTATTTCTGTCTGTCCTATGATCTTTGTGCCTCCTTAAAGACTCTTAAAACAGATCTGAACTAGCAGTAACCCCTTCACTTCTCATTTCCAGTATCCAGAAATGAACACTGCAGTGTGGCTGTAAAAAGTGAGGAAGGGAAACTATCTCATAGTGATATGGTTGGTTCTGTCTTTCAGTGAACCTGTGCCCCAGACTGTGATATCATGAATGTCTCTTGTTCCCTCCAGCACATTCTTATGCTGTCGTAAACCAATACGATTGGCCATATGGCCAGCTATTGAGAGCTTGTAAAAACAGAAAGCTCTGTCTTCTATTCCCCTATCTCAAGAGCCTTCTTCTGCTTTATCCCCATGTTTCCTTTCCATTTCCCTGGTTCCTGTGGTTACAACAGGATATATACCATATCTAGGGATTTGGAGCCAAGATCCACGAAGGAGAGAGAATATATGCTGCTTTTTTTTCTGTGTCTGTGTTACTTCATGTAGTAAAACAGTTTCTAGTTCCATTCATTTACCTGTAAATTTCATAATTTAGTTTTTCTTTACTGTTGAGTAGAACTCATTGAATGGATAATTTTCATTATTCATTCATCAGCTGAGGGACATTTAGATTGTTTCCTTTTCTTAGCTATTGTGAAAAGAGCAGCAACAAACTGTGCAAGTATCTGCAGTAGGATGAGTCCATTGGGTAAGTGCCAAGGGATGGTGTGACCAGATCATATGGTAGATTTATATTTCGTCTTTTAAGAGTTCTCCCTACTGATTTGCATAATAGTTTCACCAGTTTGCAGTCCCACCAGTTGTGGGTGAAGGTCCCCCTTTCCCGACACCAACATCGGCATTTGGTGTCATTTGTTCTCTTAATTTTAGCCATTCTGACTGGGGTTGGATGAAATCATTAAGTAGTTTTAATTTGCATTTCCCTAAGTACTAAGGGTATTATTATTGGGAAAATGGGGAAGGGAAAGTACTTTAACTGGGAAGGAAGTAGGAAAGGTTACACAGAGGAAGTGAGAGGAGAGATAAATAACAGTTAGGTGGTTAAAAAAAAGAGGGAAATGTATTCATTAAAAGTTCTACTAAAAATACACATACAATTAATATATCAGTGCATATGTATAGCTGAAGGATATATAGCAAAAAATACAGTCCCAGGAAGAAGAAATATCCCTTGGAGCTGTTGGTCAAGGTGGTCCAAGAGAGCCTTAAAGTAACAGAGGAGATTGCCACAGCTCTTGATTGCCTCCCAGAACTTGAAGAAAAGACCCTATTACTGAAGACAGGCCATACTTTGGACACAGAACTTGGAGCAATGGAGCTGGAACTGACCTGGAAGCCTCCTTCCTGAAGACCAGCTCTCATGCTGTCAGAGGATACTATGCAAGATGCCAAGGGAGAAAACCAATCAATGGCATGTTTTT
>NW_008335593.1:605686-612212 GCF_000622305.1 Nannospalax galili | reverse complement strand
TTTGAACTAATACATTTTCCTTTGCTTTTTTTTACGCCACCTAAGCATTATTTATGTCTCCTCTCTTTCTCCCTGTTGAACCGTCCCTCTCCTTCCCCAGTTACAATGCCCCCATTTTCAACATTTCCCCCTTGATAATGCCTGTCTCCTATTATCCCACTCCCTTGAGCTGTCTTTTCCCCCCTACCTCCGTGGTTCCTTGTGTAACCCTTACTCCTCCCTTCCCAGTTAAATACCCTCATTTTCCCCATTTCACCTGACAGTAACATCTGTCTCCTATTATCCCCCTCTCTCAGGCTCCTTTTTTCCCTTTACCCCCATAGTTACTTTCCATTTTCCTGGCTCCTGTGTTATGTCAGGCTTTATAGTCACATAATAAGATTTGAAGCTAAGATCCAAAAATGAGAGAGAACACAGATTGGCTATTTTCCTGAGGCCTTGATTGTCTCCCAGACCTTGAAGGTAAGACCCTATTGCTGAAGACAGGCCATACTTTGGACACAGAACTTGGAGCAATGGAGCTGGAACTGACCTGGAAGCCTCCTCCCTGAAGACCAGCTCTCATGGTATCAGAGGACACTATGGGAGATGCCAAGGGAGAGAATCAGTCAATGGTCCCACCCAGCTGCCTAAAAAGCAGCAATGACTGGCCCAGAAAACTATTGATATTAGTACAGTAGTGGTACTTTTATGTAGGGAGTAATCAATAGCTGTATAATTAATTAAGGCTCACTTTATGGGAAGGAACTCATGTGTGGTACTGTAAACACAGCCAAATACAAACAGCTGGAGAGGTCACAGATCATACAGAAAACCCTATCTCTGCCATATTCCTAGAACAATCTAATTTCTTACTTTATTCTAAATAATCATCCTCATATATACAGACAAGTGTACCCTCCACCCCTCATCAAAGAAGCTTCTTTTTGCAACATGTGGAGACTACTGCAGAGTTCTAGCACTGGTCAAATGCAGAGAACACACATCTTTGAGACACTCGGAGAGCCCACAGATCTTCCTATGGAGTCTTCATGGGCATGTAGAGACCCTGGATGGACAGCAGAAGACAAGTACCTCAGCCTGGCATCACTTTGAGCTTTGGAGAGCTCCATGCTCTCTAACCACCCACAGGTCTCTTCCCCTGGATGGTACACACTTCCTATACTATTATGGAGCAAAATTCTAGCACCTATGGAAATTTCTCATGGGGCTACAGGGATTAATATACTAGAGCCCAATGGTTGCAAAGCCCCCAAAAAGGACACTATCATTGGCCTTCTTAGTTTTGCCATTCAGAAAGGAGGGCATTAAGAATAAAGCCAGACTCTCCAAGTTACAACAGAAATAGAAGTTGTAACTTAGACTCTGTCCAATATCATCAAAAATTAATAATAGGCACACAGGGATTATTAAAATAAAAGTAGAGCTGATAGGACAAATAACTGAACAGTTAGCATGAGAGTATGTATCAGCAGGTGGGTATGTATGTGTTTGTGGATCAACAAAATCATAGACTAAAATCAGGAAGAACTTGGGGTACAAGGAACATTAGCTGCAATCACTTTGTAAATAAAGAACACCTCTATATTGAATAATTTTTAGATCCGTCTGGATTCTGTAAAGTAGTCACAAACTTTTATGATAATGGTGATATCAATCAAGGCATGTTTTCAATCATTCCTCCAAATCCACAACCCATAAAAATATCCACCGTTTCTTTAGATGACTCTGCTTTTAAAGGTTAAGATAGAAGTATTATTATACAGTAAAGTTTAAGTCCTCCATTTTATTTCTAGCTGAACTGTTCTAGTTTGTTTCTCCATTCCTATGACAAAACACTCTGACCACTACTAACTTGGGGAAGAAAGGGTTTATTTGTCTTACATCTCCCAGGTCATCAGGGAGCCCAAGGTAGGAACTCAGGGTAGAAACCTGGAAGCAGGAGCTGTAACACAGGCCATGGAGGAATGCTGCTTACTGGCTTGCTCCCTGGCCCCTGCTCAGCCTGCTTTCTTTTGCAACACAGACCCACCTGCCCAGGATGGCACCACCCACAATGGGCTGGGCTCTCCCACATCACTCAAGAAGATGCCCCAGACATGGCCACAGGCCAGTCCAATAGAGGAAATTCCTTAATTGAGGCTCCCTCAACACAGGTGTGTCAAGTTGACACTAAAGCTATCCAGCACAACTGACCCCTTGCCAACTTGACACACAATAGATCACTATTAAACCACAACCTTTCCAATTCTTGCCCCCAAGACATGATGTTAATATCACAACATAAGATAGTACAAACTTAAAAGCCCCACAGTCCTCAAAAAATCCAAGCACTTAAAAGTCCTCAGTCTCTTTTAAAAGTCTCTTAACTGTGGCCTTTGGTAAAATCCAAAACAAGTAGTCTTATTTCAAAGGGAAGAATTGGGCACACCTAAGCAAAACCGAAGTCCAGCAAAGTAACTCAAGGCTGGACATCTGGGATTCACTCACGGTCTTCTGCACTCCAAAGGGTTCTGGCAGGTCCACTTCTCTGACTCTGCTGTCCACAGCACACACAACTTGACTTGCAGACCCAGGCCAGCTCCATTCCACACCTACTGCTGTCCTCGGTGGTTGTCCCATGGTCCCAGTATCTCCAAAAAAGCTGGAATCATCATTAAAACTGAGGCTGCACCTTCACTAATGGCCTCTTCTTGCCTCTTGGGGTGCAAAGCCTCAGATTCTCTCCATGACCCCTTCAATCCTTGGGTCTTAGCTGCAACTGAAGCTGCACTTTCACCTGTGGCCTTTCCTGGCCTCTGCATGCCAAGCCTCAGCTGCTCTCTGTGACCCCTTCATGCTTTCAACACCAGAACCATGCAGGAGACTCTTACACATTACCAAGTCCTGCTTCCAGCTTGAGATGGAGGCTAGGGTCCCCTCTGCTGACCCTGAGGAAATACGTTCCAGAAGACTTCACCGCAGTGATGCTGGTCTCTTGTTACTTACAGCTGATTTTTCAGCCCCAGCTAACCAGAATCAATTGTCCCAATAAAGCAAAGGTTTTACCTCAGGATCTGGTCTCTTCTTAATCACAGCTGATTCTTCAGCCCCAGCCGACCAGAACCCACAGATTCTCAATTCAAAATATCACACGAACAGCCCTAATAGTCGCTGCCCCCCTTTGAAGCTTCACAAGCCAGGCCTCCATTGTCCACAACTCTTTCAACATAACTGTTCCAAGCTCCACAGCAACAAACTCTGAGCACTCAATGGCTTTTCCAGCCAAAAGTTCCAAATGCTTCCACAATCCTCCAACGTCAGGTCTGTCACAGCAGTGCCCCACTCTCTGGAACCAATCTCTGTTCTAGTTTGTTTCTCCACTGCTGTGACAAAACACTCTGACCACTACTAATTTGAGGAGGAAAGGGTTTATTCAGCTTACATCTCCCAGGTCATAGTTCATCAGGGAGCCCAAGGTAGGAACTCAGGACAGGAACCTGGAGGCAGGAGCTGGAGCACAGGCCATGGAGCAATGCTGCTTACTGGCTTGCTCCCCTGGCCCCAGTTCAGCCTGCTTTCTTATGCAACACAGGCCCACCTACCCAGGGGTGGGACCACCCACAGTGGGCTGGGCCCTCACACATCTCTCATCAAGAAGATGCCCTCAGACATGGCCACAAGCCAGTCCAAAAGAGGAAATTCTCCAATTAAGGCTCCCTCAACCCAAGTGTGTCAAGTTGACACAAAAGCATCCAGCACAGTTCCCATATCCTTATCTTTCCATCTACCTATGTAGGATGAATGAACCTGAATTCAGAAAGTCATCTAAACAATGCAAGGCACCTCTGTACTTCAGCACTTCAGCAGACTCACTCAGAATCCTGATGTCCTTTATTAGATTCTGTTCACATAAAACATAGGCTCACTTCAAATGAACTAAGCAATAGTTGTGGGGGATGCATTTATATGCTATATGCACACATCTGGATGCAGGTGCACATGACTGTGCACACAGAGTAGAAGCTAGAGGAGAGTGTTGGATGTCCTGCCCTATCACTCTTCACCTTTTACCTTTGGGACAAGATCTCTCATTGGACATAGAGATAAACTGGTGGTCAGCAAGCCTCAGCAATGATTCTCTTTTCTTTGTCTACACAGTGCTGGGGTTGTAGGCACATGTAAACCCACACCTCGTTACTTACTTAGATTCTGGGATCCAAACTTAAATGCTCATGCTAACAAAGCAAGTGTCCTTATCCACTGAACCATTTCTCTAGCCCAAGAGATTGTTTTTGGGTGATCCAAATATGACTGACCATAACCTGGGAACAAATATTCAGGGTTCTCCAAATGGCATGCTCAAATGTCAAATCATTTACATGAACTTTTGATAGTCACAGAACAAAAGAAAGCTATAGATTAATGCATTTACCAAATACATTGGTAGGGATATCAGGAAGGTGGGTTATTGTAAAGTAGGGAAATCTCTGCTATGGGCTTTAGATGTTATCTGACATTCTTAGTTCAGTTGGTGGAAACTAGCAGTGTGTTACACGGATATCTTCCAAAGCTTTCACCTGATAGTATGGACGTTAATATAGATATTAGTTAAGTCCTTAGCAAGAGGACTAAAGATAGCCCAAGGTAATTTTGGCTCTGAGTCTGCACATTCCAACTTTCCACAATCATAAAGTTCTAATCAACCGGCTTAAAGGATATTTAACATAGTCGTGGCTTTTTATGGGAATGTCATGTTATAATTCCAGTCTAGTGATCCAAGTTCCACCCTATAACTCACATGGAGGAAGGGGAGAGCCAACTCCTACAAGGTGTACTCTGATCTCCATATAGGTACAGCACACATATGCATGTGGGGGGAGGCAGCGAGAATACACAAAATTTTAAAATGTAATTAAAAAAAAAGATTAGGTCTTAGACAAGGCTATTGTGGTGTAGCCATTATCAGAACCATCATGAAACAGAGGCTGTGATCACCCACACCACATCTTGGCACACAATGTGGCAATGAAATAAACAGAACAATACAGTGATAGTGAGGCCTTCGAAATAGCAATGGGGTTGATAACTTTCTTTCCTAGAAGGAGGGAGAAGACACAGACCTGTCCCTGGGAGTCTAGACATTACTCTTTTGCTGCCTAGCTACCTATGGTCCTGAGAACAGCATGATATATTGGAGGTAGAAGGTTGACTGAGGTTTGGGATTTTTTTATGATAAATTAGGTAAATTTTATTTTTTAACATTAAAAATAATTTATTGAGAATTTCATACATGCATATAAGGTGTTTTGATCAAATCTATACACACTCCCTTCCCTCCAACTCCTCCCATGTCTCCCCATCATATTTTTTCTGACAACCTCATGTATTCTCTCTTCTTTTATTTTTTAATGGGGCTTTTGGCTACTCTAACATTCCCCACTCTGAAGAGGTAACCCTAAAATCTTTTAAGGATTAGATAAAAGCTCCCAAATACTTTCAACATTTTTGGCCTTTGGAACAGAGTATGTTGCTAAGAGGCTCAAGGACATTTTGAGTTTTAGCTAAGAAACTAGCTACTTTTCTTTGGGGTCTTTTTACCCTAACTGCCTAGCCAATTCCTACCTTCTATTCTTATCACACCATCCTCTGAAGAGGTTGTCCAAATTGCCAGTAGGGAATAGGGACCCAGACCTCTCTGGCTTCTTCCATGCTGAACAGGGATGGAGGGTGAGGCAACTGGAGTACCCCTTCAATGGGTCTATCTAAAAGACTCCCAAAATTGCATAACTCTTATCTGTAGGGGGAAAAGAAAGTCCTTGACTGGTGAATAGGAGATGTGAAGGAGAAGTAAAGGCAAGAGTAATTAGTATTACAAGTTCTAGATAGGAACTAGAAAAAATTCAGAACGGGGCAATTTTCAAATGTTCCTATGAGTGTCCATTGGAATTTCTTGACAAGGGCTTCCAAAAGCATCCCTCTATTGTGTTCCTCCTTATTTTACCTTTGTCTTCCAAGGCTGGACTCAAGAATGTTATATTCAAGATCTGCTTTCAGGTATTTTGATAGCTGTTGGAGTGGTTAGAATCAGTGTTGGTTCCTTCTCAAAGGCTTCTAGATCAGGGGAGAAAACAAATTTATCCATCATTTTAGAACAATAGCAGGTTGTCTCTCTTAGCTACAGGTGGGCAGACCTGAATTGTAGACCAAGATTTGAAATCTTACATTTGAGTAACATCTTATTAGAAACAAAATTATCAATGAGAGATAATTGTCTAAATAGCATAAGAACTCACATCTAATGTCTGGGTTGTGTAATCCCCTGAAGCCTTAAAATATACTGATGACTTTAATTTTGGTTATACTTTCATTTTGGGTGTTTAAGACCATACTGTTGGCCCAAATCAATTTATTTTTACTCTTAAGGCCGTTTGAGGATCTGTTCCTCAGGGGTCACATGGGCTTGAGAGGGCTCCTGGCTCCTTTCTTTTACCAGTTCCATCTATGTGAAGATAAGTCAAAGGTCCTGCTCAACCATGTCTGGCTT
>NW_008335593.1:586447-605585 GCF_000622305.1 Nannospalax galili | reverse complement strand
ACAAGAGGACAGGTGACTCACCACAGTTACAGGACATTTTGAGAGATGTTCCATAGTCCCCTGGCACTTAGTCGACCTTAGAGGGCAAGGGGCAAAAACTGTCCTTTAAGTCCCTCTGGATTTTAATGACACAGTTTCATGAGTTATCATCTATGGTGGAATGAGCCTTTCAGTGATGCAATTGTCCAAGTCATCCACTCTCCTATAAGTAACCACAGAAAACTCATTAAAGCTAGCCTAAGCAACTAGTGAGGCCCTGTCTCAAAATAAAAAAATTTAAAAAAGGACGGATGTAGCTCAGTGGTAGAACACTTGACTAGCATGTATGAGACCCTAAGTACAAATCACACACAAAACAGAACTCTACTAGTCACAAAAACAGAAAAAGAGGAATGGAAGTCATCTGTTATATACAGTGAGTGGGGAAAATGCCACAAAACATGTATTGTTCAAACTCATTGTCAAAACAGTAATTTGTCCATGTGTATGTGCATGGAGGTATGTGTATGTGAGTACAGGTGCTCATGGAGGCCAGAGGCATTGAATACCTGGGGTCCTGGGATCAGTTCTGAAAGAGCAGTACATGCTCTTAACTGCTGAGGCATCTCTCTAGCCCCCCACTTTCTTTTCTCACAGTTAGAAGATCGTAAGATGAATCCCCATGGTATTGTCTCCAGCGGAGCTTCACTGTCTTCCATGTGCCTACCACTATTTTCTGAAAGAATTATCTATAGTGAGCAGTTTTCTGTATAATTAGAGTAGTTATAAAATTAAAAATTCTTAACTAAAAACCTGATGTCAGGCACCTTCACAGACCAGACAGCTCTCTTTAGGATTGTTAACTATAGAAAAGGATGTTTGGTCCCCCACTCCCACCCTGAGTCTACCCTGAATGATGGTATGAAGCTGAAGCTTCCACAGTGTGTCAGACGAGATCACTGTAGTCACAATGTGTCAGAAATGCACCCTCTGCCCTTTCACATGGTCCAAGGTTCACTTGCCACGATTGTCTCCCTCACTTCACCTCACTAGCCAATGGTCATTCCTCTGAACATTGAAAATTACTCCATCACTGGCGACTCTATGGAACTCAGACCACACAAGGCCCATACCTGGCTGCACTGTCCCATTATTGCTACTGTGGAATAAGATCTACAGATGATGTCCAACTCTGCTTCAGCGTGTGATGAAATTACTCCCTTTGTGAAAATGGAAACATCAGGAGATTGACTAGAGAACATACCTCTTCTCAGGAAATGCTTTTCTTTGGGCTTCTCATAACAACCATGAAGAACAAGAGTGTTCTTTCCCCATGACATCAAGTGATGAAGTAGGACTTCTGGCTTTGGAAGAGGGGGGTAGCAGAACTAGAATCTCATCTCTAGCTCATGCCCACACTTAGAAGACAAGAAGAGGCCAGTGAGAAGAATCCTACGCTGTGTGGAGCTGCAGTTCAGTCTTCACTGCACACCTTCTTTGGTGATCAAAGCCATAAGGACGGTCAGGCTAGCGTGTGGAAGTCACCCTTGACCTCCATCACCTGTCCATGCCTCATCCACAGGTAGGGCTAATCATCACCCTGAGGGGACACAGGTCCTGCATCTGCTCTCCTAGTTAAAACTGAGAACAGAGAAGGAGGACAAGTGGCCTTAAGTAGTAGTATTGAAGAGGATATGGTAAGTGTAGAGAGATAAAAATGTATGTGGGCTGGGTGGGAGGCAGGAAAAGAACATTATGAAGCTGTGGCAAGAAGCATTCAAACACTGGAACTCAACGAACAGTAGGAGGACCTGGCATACTCTCCCATTTCTTTCATTCAGGGCAGAGAAAATATTCCAGAATACTTTTATAAGGATTTAATTGACATTTCCATTAAACACCTTAACTTCAAGATCTTGTCCAACATGCTAGAAATGGCTGTTTTTGATCTATGGTGGGTTCTGCATCAGAAGCTGAATAAAGATAAACTCTGCAAAGCAAGAGCCTGCTGCATGGGGTGTGGAGAAAACTTCCAGGCAGAGGTCCAGGGACATGCATCTCTTTCAGGGCACTGAAGGCAGGATGCTGTGACACTGGGAGGCCAGAGTGGCACTTGAGGGCATGCTGGAGCAGACCTCTGTGACTCAACTTCCAAAGTGGATTTATAAAAGGACAAGTATGTCTAGACTCACATCACTTTCTTCAAATTAAGGCAAGCCCTGAACACATCACACAGGCTTAAAAATTTGGTGTTTAAAAAGAACTGTCTTCCTACTATAGAGCAAAACAACAGCCAAGCCCACATTTTATTTTATACAAGACTTGAGTCAGCTTTCTCATGGACCCATGAACCTCTAGATTTTTCTACACAGATCAGTTACGACTGTTTCCAAGAATGAGGTTATGAAATGTGTACCTTTGGAGTCAACTAAATTGAATTTAATAAGCAATCTTTAGAGGGAGAGAGATGGTTCCTTTGAGCATTGCAAAATATTGCATAAAGCCTGGGATGGGTTTTACACTTGCAGTAGTTGTGCAAAGACTAAATGTTATTACTCTGCCACACTGTCAATCACATTGTCATCATTAGCTAAAGCTGTTGGTGCTGGTCTCTCATTAACATACAAGTCCTAAGATCTGTAAGTGACATTAGGATTGTTTGTTTGAGACAGAGTCTCATTGTATAGCCCCAGCTGACCTGGAATTTATTATGTAGACCACCCCAGGCTGGTTTCAGTCTTACAGCAATCCACCTGCCTCCCCTTCCCAAGGGTTGGGATTAAAGGCATGTACCATCACAGTGGGCTCAATATTAGGATTCTGAAGTAATATAATATCAAGTTAATGAATGAGAAATCTTTGATTACCCCAGACTATATTATGTAAATTAAAATTCACACAGTGATAGAGAAAAAAATAGGTACTAGATTGATAACCACACTTTTTACTGCTTAAATTTTCTTTCTGTATAGTTCTAATTAAGATGACAAAGTGAATGTGGTTATCCTTATCTACAATATGTTAAGAGTAATTATATTTTAAAGCTTACTTTGAACAGTATCGTCACCTAATGACATGATTATTTTATACATATATGAAAATACACATAAAAGCTACAACATGCCAGGTATGGTGGTACATTCATGTAATTCCAGCACTTGGGAGGTACAGGCAGGAGGATCAAGAGTTCAAGGTCATCCCCAAGTACATAGCCTGTTCGAAGCCAACCTGGGCTACTTGAGATCTTGCCTGTAAAAACAAAAAACAAAAAACAAAACAAAACAAAACAAAAGAAAACCACACGGTTGGTGCATGAATGTAAGGAAACAGAGGCTTTCAGGCTACTGGGAACTTGCTCATATGAACTTACAACAATGGTGACAGCATGCATAAGACCCAAACTGACTCAATCAGACAAAAACCTAGCATAGAATTAGAGAAATGTACAGCAGACCCCAATCCTAGCTGAAAAGCTATTGGCAACTGATTACTGTTGGGTGAGGAAGAGTAGACCTTCTTTAAGAGAGAGATTATAGATAGGCTGAGTAGGCTCCAGTGGATGAATTTGCACCCAGGGATATCTGGGCACAGATGCTTAAATGTTTGATCAGATAGGACTTAACATATATGACAGAATGCATGAAATCCAGTGGGAGGGCTATGGGAAGCAAAGATGGGGGGGTTTCTAAATTTGATTACGATCTATTATATGAAGTGCACAAAAACTCCACATATTTTTTTAAAATAGAAAAGCTCAGTAGAAGCCCTATAAGGCATAAAATTGAATGAGTTTTAACCTTTAAAAAAGATCTCCATATATTATACTGAGCTCAATATTGTATAACTGTATTAATTCAACAGCAAACCTAAAAATTTTATAGCCACTTTTGAAAGAGAGGTCTCTTGCTCTGGAAACTGTTAATGGGTATGTTAAAGCTGTAATGAAATGCTTCTTCTAAAAAAAAGAAATAAAAAGAAATAAAAAAATAGAAAAGCTATAATAAAATACACAAAATTGCACACAGGTACCCAGTGCACACACGCACAAAAGGATAAGATGCTGTTTCAGAGGGGCAGGAGGTAGCAATGCTCAGACTTCCTCAGATGTGGAACACGTACTTGAAAGCATGGCCCCTCCCTCACCTTTGAGAAAGTTAGCTTTCCTTGTACTGACACTGTGTTCCAAACACTCATCTTTAAGTGCTGTGTCTGAACAAGGCTGACGAAGGCAGGCTGCAGCCTCCTTTGATACCCAGTGTCTCATCTACACCCGTGTCCATCCCTCTTTAGTCCCTAGTGATCCCTCTCAGGATCAGACCATATGTTTGCCCTGTGCCATTCTCTGGATGTGGTGTGAGTGTTTGTCTGTTGTTTCTCTAGAGATGGCCACCAGCCCCGGAGCCTACTTATGGAAGGAAGGCTATGGAGCCATGAAGCTCTTACAAAGCCATCCTCTCAGAAGTCTTCTATTCCAAAGCATCTGTAAAAGCATAGGGAACCCGACCCCCAGTAGTGTGAGCAGGGAGACTCGCTGCATGTGGTGGCATGGTGTGCCTCTAGGAATGGGGGATATGTTTGCCAGGATGAGAAGTGTAGGTACCTGAATCTAGGAAACTTTGTTTCATGTTTTCAAGAGTTTAGTTGGCTGATAACCATGGTCAGATGCTCTCTACTACACACTAGTGAAACTGAAGGAACCTACCACTGGTGCTGTGGTTGCCTTACTGGAGTAACTGTGGCCACTCTGTGGAACCAGAGGGGACACATCTCCAGGGTGAACTCTACTCTGCTCAGTCAGATAACATCACTGCTGTACCCATTAACCAGGGCCAAGAAGTATCCTTAGGAAAGCAGCATTAGCCAGCACAGGTTTAGAGAAAGGTGAGCCTCATTAGGGTCCATGAGGGGCTGGCATAGCATACATACCCTAAGACCCTAGGGACAGGGTCAGAAGTCCTGGGTGTTTCATTTTCAAATGTAGCTTGAAAGGCCAACTGCCAAGCCAGGATCAGGACCCTCAAAAGTCAGTGATGGAGACTGGATATTGCTGAGGAGAGTCACTTCATTTCACCAATGTTCCTCTTGCCTGGATCCACATGGAAGAATATGACTTGCTTCTCCATCTATTTCTCAAACTCTGCCTATCTGTAATTCCACATCATGAGATGAAACTATATTTCATTGTCATTTTGTTCCAACTAATCCCCAGGAATTCAGCAAACTATTCCATGAAATCTTGTTGTAAATGACAAGACAGTGAACCTTCAGGGGATACAAATATGATGATGACTATTACAATAATAATTTAAGGGAATGCTTTTACAAGAGTTAAACTTAGAAATCTCAATAATATGCACATCTAAATTGCACTAATTCGGACTACTGTTTATCTCTGGCAATCAAATTTGTATGCAAAGTAGCAGCAAGCCAGTTTGTGATGATGTCAGAGAAAATCTACAGGTGTCAGCCCAGCTGCCACTGTCCACCAGAGTCTTCTCTCAGCCTGCTAGTTCTAATCATTTTTATAGCATCAAGGAAAATCTAATCTTCTCTCTATCAGGATTAACAAAAAATGATTAAGAAAAATATATAACTATAACAATATCAGAATACCAGGATAAAGTTCTTTCATATTTTCCATAATCTTGAGATACATAATAGTTACCTGGAAAGTATGTTGGTTTTAATGTCTTTTGTTTTCTGCTAACGCTAGGGATTGAATCTAGGGCCTTGTGCATTCAAAGCAACCACTCTACCAGCTGAGCTATAGCCCCAGTCCTAATTCTAATAACTTTTTAAAATTCAATTTTTTAAAAGAATTTATGTGTATGACTGTTTTGTCTGCCTATATTTAAGTGCACCCATGTCATGCAATGCCCAAGTAGGTCATAAGAGGGCATTGGATCCCTGGAAGTGGAATTATGGATCCAAACCCCAATCCTCTGTAAGAGCAGCAGTGCTCTTAACTGCTAAGCCATCTCTCTATCTTTCAATTTTTAATATATAAATGAGCAGAAATGGTTGTGTGTAAACAAGTAAAAGTATCGTTTAATAACTGACAGCAAAGACTACCTGTTAAATCAGAAATGACACTCAGGAAGCCCTGAGAAACAGCACTGCCATTGGGATCAAGTTTAAGACTAACAGGTGCAAAAGCTGTCCCTGCCATAGGTTAACTCAGGAATCTGGGGCCTTGGAAAAGGAAATCTACTCTCATAGGTGAGGTAGGCAGAATGCAGTGGGACCTATTGGAGTCAAATTTCATAAAGTCAAAATTCAACAAATCTCAAAAAAAAAAATGGCCTCATAGAGCTTGTTTTCATGAGCACTTACCTTTGGAATCACTAAAGTAGCCAAACACAAATCTGGAGTATCTTTGGCCTTGATTCTGCATGGCTGGATGATACACACCAAAAACCAAATGCACACTAATTGGTACCTCTCCATAATATGCATCAAGGCAAAATCTACCAGGGCTCACAGGACACTAAGGCCACGGCTCACAGATGACATAGGGTGGCCCCACTGCACTGGCATCGCCATGCATTTTTGATCAGAACTCCTTTCCCAAACAGAAAGTTGGTGTTAAGGAAAAGTATCAGTGGCTATGAAATCACTCGTGGAAATAATGAGTATATCAACACCACAAATTGATCCTATATCTAATTTCTGTCCCTGTCAAGTAGGTAAAGAAGCTGACTGAATAGTTAGTCATGGGGAATAACTCAAGTGGGAATAGTCTTTTGTCATCATAAATGGTAGAGATTCATGATCACAGAAGACACTTGAGAACTGCATAACATGTAAACATAAGTCAACCTGCAGAAATTTCCTAGTGATCCAACAAGGTATGTGGGGAAATCTTTGGAGATGTAACTTTGACTAGCATGTCAGAACTCTGACATCTGCAGCCTATACAGTAATAGTCTACCATAGAAAACTCTTAGGTCTGATGACTTTATTTTTTCCTACCTGGGATGGGCAGTTATCCCCAAATGCTCATTCACTATTCTACAGGACACTAACCAGTTCTATGACAGCACAACCATCCCATTATAAGACTCCCTCTGCACTGCTTAAGTCCTTCCTGGGAGAACTGTTTACTCCACCATTCCATCATATATATGGAATTCAATATTTTTTACAACTTGAAAATTATACTTTTATGTGAGAATGTATTCATATATTAATTCTTTATTTTAAAATATTTTATTATTTTTTATGTGTATGAGTGCATTGCCTGCATGTATGTAAGTGCACCCATGTCGTGCCATGTCGTGGAATGCCTGTGGAGGTCAGAAGAGGCCATTAGATCCCCTGGAAGTGGAGTCACGGATGGTTGTTAGCCATCCATGTAGATGCTGGGAATTGAACCTGGGTCCTCTACAAGGGCAGCTAGTGCTCTTAACTACTGAGCCATCTCTTCAGCCCCGATATGAATTCTTTATTTAAAAAAAAAAATGAAGAGTGCATGAATGAGTTACTTGCCCTTAACTCAATCAGACCACACATTTTTCATCCCCTGAAATCTAAGCTAATGCTTCCCATACTACACGATGGGTCATAATAGTGCCTTTCTTGAAGACAACAGTTGAGTGCAATGGACTAAGACTGGCTTGTGGGCAAGTGTCCCACAAGAAAGCCAGATTCATAAAAAAGGCATAGTGGTTCCAGTTCTGCTGAGTAGCCTCTGTACAGATGTAGAGCAGGACCTTCAGGCTCTTCAAAGTCATTTTAAAACAAGCCACAAGCCCATCAATACATTCCCAAATTTAAGACTGCACAGGAATGTAGCCAGGGAAGGGGGCATTTCTGGCTGGGGCTTATTGGGCATCACATCTGAACAGAAAGCAACAGCAACATCTAAACATGACCAGGGGCATAGCACCAACTGTGGTGCTTTCCTCTGAAATGGGCTTTCTTTCCATCTATCATTTTGGAGAGGTCTAAGCAAGTTTATACAAGATGAAGAAATGACACTTTTATCTAACTACTCTGCCAATAAATGTCACTGTTTAGCATGCCCCTTATTACTTTGGGTTCATATGCAAACATAATTTAAGTGTATACAGATACTCTCCATTGAGTTTGGATTATATCCATGGAACTGTGTTCTTGTTGCTGTATCATCTCCAGCACCAATACATCAAAAGCTTCCATCAAAGCATCTACTTTGAAATTTTATTTGATAAAATAAAGTCACGATGAGTTTCCTTGTGCTTTTACTGCACAGTTTATCATTTGCATTTCATCAATGGAATGGGAA
Organism: Nannospalax galili; assembly: GCF_000622305.1. Taxonomy (NCBI): domain Eukaryota; kingdom Metazoa; phylum Chordata; class Mammalia; order Rodentia; family Spalacidae; genus Nannospalax; species Nannospalax galili. The sequence goes on along the minus strand of NW_008335593.1, from coordinate 597,340 downwards.
GTCCCTGACAGCACAAAGTCTTCCCTGCTGAGCAAACCCTCAGAGTCTTATGCATCCTGTTCCTATCCCAAGTTCTGCCAGGTCCTAGCTAAATTCCTGAAACTCTGCTTGGTTTTGGTCTGTTTGAGCATAGAAATATGCCTGAATATAGTTGGAAAGCGTGGACATCTCTACATGTGCTGCTTTATTTTTCTTAGGTCCTTCTTGCCATTAGTATCCTTGAGAAGATCTCTCAAGTTTTAGTTTAATATTATAATTAATAGCATTATAATCAGTGTAATGCCTAATAAATATGATTCCAGAAAAATGTCAGAGCAAGGAGCTGCAAGCTCCCTTGGCACACAGAACACTGAGACCAGAATCACACCATGGATGAGTAATTTGGGTCTTGCTGTGCACTCAAAAGAAGTGACAGCAAAGGCCCAGAGAGATGATGGTATGTCAGTGATCATTACTGTGTTATGCATAAAAGGAGGAAGTAACCCAAATATCTATCAGCAGATGAATAGATCAACAAAAATGTGGTATGTAAAGGAATAAAAGTCAGGAACAAAAACAAGGAACGCTCCTACTTACACAAAAGAACTTTGAAAATACCACACTATCAAATAAGTCAGACAAGCCCACAAATATTATATGATTCCACTTATATGAAACATGTGGAGCTGGAAAATTTATAGAAGGAAAAGCAGACTGGAGCCGGTCAGAGCCACAGGAAGGGACTACAAGGAACTGCTTGATGGGGGTTTCTGTTAGGTATGATGGAAAGTTAAAGGACAGAGAGTGTGATCTTATACTACCCTGTGAAGACACCTAACACCACTGAACTGTAAACTTAAAAATGGCTAGGATGGCAAATTTTGTGATATATATTTCCCACAATAAAATAATTTTCAAAATAGTATGTATTTTCACATCTATAATCTCCTCCACTAATGAGACAAGTTAAGCACCAGCTTCATCTTCTTTAAAATGATTTACTTCTGCTGGAGGAAAATGGAAGACTATCTGAATGACATGCATCTCAATAACGGTGAGAAATTAGAGACATTTTCATTACAATAATGATTATGTAAAAATGTTCATTTCAATATTTAAAAATTACAGGAATTTATTCCACAGAAAGCAGAAAGATGTGCACTGCTGTACTGTTTGGAGCAAGAAGTAGAAACAACCCAAATATCCATCGACAATGACCAGATTACACTACAGAACAATGATGCTGGTGTTTGTGGAAACAAAAATCATTCCGGGTGAAAAAAATGAATCATAGATGAAACATAATCTTTAAACTCTGGTTTCTAAGACACAGCAGCTCTTCATAAGCTATAAGTCTATGGAATGACGAGTTTTAGCCCCTAACTTTGCTCTAGTTCCAGGGACTTCTGAATGCTGTGGGGGCTTCCCTACAGAGCTGTCTCTGGATTTGAAAGGACAAATCTCTAGCTTCTCCCAGGACTCTCTCCAACACCTGTGGAAGCTCTACCACCCAGCCCATAATTACAGAATCCCCACCAGGAACCTGGGCCTCTCTGCTCATGAGACCCAGGTCTCAAAGCTCCTTCCAGAAGTGGATAAAGGCCCATTTTTTTTCCTCCTCTCAGTGACTCAGATTCCTCAAGCATATCATCTCTCTGCACCTTCCACAAACGGTCTGAACTCTCCTGAAATCAGAGTCAGTGGTCCAACAGCATTCTCCCCTCATACTTGCACAGGTCTGGAGCAATGGAAAGCAACAGGTTTCAGGGAACAGGAGAGAAGGTAGAAAATATGAAAAGTTCAAAGTATATTGTAAGCATGCATGAAAGTGGCAGAATGAAACCCATTACTTTGTATAATTAATATGTAATTAATATTACATATTAATATGTAATTAAAAATCTCAAAAATTCATCTATTTACTGATGGAAAGGTTTAAGAAGCGGCAAAAATAAATTGCAGAACACCCTTTATAAGATAAACTGTGCTCCCTGAAACAGTACTTAGACAATGATGAACATGCATGAAGACATCAGAAAACCATAAATAAACTCTTAGAAATGATTCTACCTCAGGACAGACAGAAAAGGACCTCTCTTACCCCAGGCAATATAACTTCTTCAATTTTTGAATTTTTGTAATAATATACATTGTACTTGTAAATGCAGTGTTTGAGTGCTCCTGCATGCCTGGCACTGAGCTTCAAGCCATAGTCAACAGTCCCATCAGTGGTAGATATAAGCAGGAGGACAAATCATTTTTCAAGAGCAGAAATAATAAAGTCCATTTAGCCATCCCTGGGTATTCTTGCCTGATATGACCTCTGAGTCTCTTCTTCGACATTCAGCATGACCCTGCTGTCAATACCGTTCACTTGACAGTTAACCACTAACTGTCGTGGGTTCACCCATGGCTTCTTTGATCCCAGCCTGGCTCTCTCAGACAGTAGCTAGGCTCATAGGGAGGGAGAAAAGGATCCAGCATGCTGTGCCTCACTAAAAACCACATGCATACAGGACAAGGCTACGGCGTCTTATCTGCACATTATGTAAAGTGAGCCTTTCTAGGAAGAGTCCTACCAGAGTTGGTCTTACACATGCCACACAGTTCACAAACATGCTGTGTCATCTACTCCATACTGAAGTTAAAATCTAGCATGCATCCATCCTATCCCCCAGATGGTATCCCAAGAAACTTCCTATGAGTGTGTTTACTTCTACTCCTGCCCCCATTTTGTGGGTGTGAGAAATGAGGAAGAAAATGGGAAAACAATTGCCAAGAGATCCAGAAGGCGAAGACCAAAAGTGAGTTCAGCTACCCGGTCTTTACCCAGTGCAAGGCACGCTGGTCACTACCGTGTTCACAGCCTTCCCTAAAGTGTACACACCAGACAGGGAAGCTGAATGCACAAAGCCCAGTGCCTGTGAGAAGTGAGGTCAGATTTAGTTGATGACAGCTCTCCCTGAGGTAGCAAAATCAATGCAATACCAGGTAAAGTTGAAATAAGACCATCTAAGGAAGTTGGGTTGACCATTCACAAGTTTACTCAAAAGATTAAACGGGTTGAAAAAAAACTCAAAGTTTTTCTGAGAAGAGAAAAAGAAAAAGAGACAGGCACCAAATTATATCACATCACATACTACAAATAAGTCACATCAGTGTGTAGCAACCTCCAAAGACAGGCAATCAGGAGAGGAGGCCCCATTAGAGACACCCCAAAGTAGATCTGGGTATTAAAGTAACTGGCACAAAGACACACGCGGGAAATGACCTGGGGACAAAAAGCGTGAGGTGGATGGGACGTGATGAGATGCCAGACACACTAAAATGCGATGGATGAATGCTACCACTCATGACTCAGAGGAGGGCTCTGGAGCCATAGATAGTGAAATGTCTTATCTCACATGGAGTGACATAAAGACAAATGTCTGTGTGCTAAACTGGCAAGTATTGTCCAGGGAGACAAGGAGCTTAGGAAGGTGGTCTCTGAGGTACTCAGAGAAGCCCCACTGGGCAGACTCAGCACAGCACAGGCCTCTGAGAGCTTATCAGTCAGGGGCCTGGCAGGTGACAATGACAAACCTTCTGAGTTACATCCTTTCACAGAGGTCCATATTGATCATAGATTCATTGGTACAAGAGGCTCTGGCAGTTAAGCACCAAAGGGGAGATTTCTAAAGTGCTTCTTCTGTTTATATGTCTTTTAAAAACCTTCATTCTTGTAAAGATACTCAGGGAATAGCTTAAGTCCATCTGAAAAGTAGAGAATGTGGAGTTTTTATCATTTATTTAGTTAAGCCTCAGACACACAAGACCAATACCTATATGTCTAAGGACCTGGGAAAAAAAAAAGAAAATCCATCCAGACACTGCTTCCATTCCTTCCCCAGTCAGCCACCTAGACTCATGCATTTTGTGTTAACTATTCCTTGAACTTTTACTATAGCTTTATCACATATGGAACCATAATTGACACTTATTTATTAAGACCTTTAGCCTTAACTGGATCCTGTACTATGTCCGTCTATGACTGGCCATCCATTTTGATCATAAGATGTGAGATCTACACTTCATGTACACATCTGTGCATCATGTGCTCCTGTGGCCCTGCCAAATTACATCACACTCAGAAAAAAAGCGTTGGCTGCACTGTATGTCATCCTTTTCTAGATAATAAGTTATCAGGTCTTTTTTTGGAGACAAGGTCTTCCTATAGCCCTAGCTGGCCCGAAACTTACTATGTAGACCAGGGTAGCTGCAAACTCACAGAGATCTGTCTGCCTCTGCCTCCTAGTGATGGGATTAAAGGTGTGCTCCACTATGCTCAGCTATGCTTCCAGGTCTTATGCTGTAATTACAAATTAACTTCAGCTGGTATTCAGCTAGATTTCCAGAGCTGAAGCAGGGCTTGGGCAAAGTTCAAGCATATAAGCTTTAGCTACATAATCCTGGAGCCCAAGAGGATACCACAGGGCACCTAAGCATCTCCAAGGCCCAGAGTCCTCCAGACAGGCACAGGAAATACACTGCAGCAAATGCCCAGTTTCATCTTCAGTGCCTTCTTAATGGATGGACTAACACTGGGGAACAGCTGGGGGCACTGACAACACAGTGGACAGTAACAGGGATGACAGAGTACATGGGCTCCAGTGTAGGGGGAGGCTATGGGAGGGTGCCCTTTAAACTGCTGGCCACGTAGGAATCTTCCACGGTGCCTATGTTCTCTTAGCACTGTTTTCATGCATCTATACCCACAAGGGAAAGCACCAGTTGCACTGAGACAAAAGACCTTCAGTGGCCTGTGCTTTCCAGATGCTTGGCAGTGACTCTCAGAACCAGCAGCCCTCTGTGCTAGCCCCTTGTGCCCATGTGGACCTGCTGACATGTATGTACATGTGTTCATGTGTGTATGCATACCTAGATTCACATACACATACATGTTCACTGTATTAGGATGTCTCTGCTCAAACCCTCAGGTATTCTCTGTGCCTTTATCTAAAAGGAGTGTCTCAGTCTGATCAAAGACTTGACACGTTTCCAGAGTACAGCCTACGTGGCTTACTTGGATAGCTGTCTGCATAATATATAGCCAGCACTGTTTATATCCAGTACCACAAAACCACAGATAATTCCAACCATACACACATAGGATATCATGCACACTTGGAAATCCCATATACACACACCTCGGTAACTTCCAAGCTCGTCCCTTCACTTCTGTTAGATGTACCATCCATCACTTCTCAGGGAGGGCATCCCTAACCCCATCTCTTCTCGCCCTAACATATACCATCTGTTGGCTCTCTGTGTGCAGGCCTCATCACCAGAGTGAGAGCCCCTCAACAGCAGGGAATTCACTATGTTATCCCCAGATTTCAGGAAAACTGCCTGGCATACAGATGATCACTAAGCCCATATTGCATAAAGCACAAGACATATTGTCTTGGTTTGCTTTCTATTGCTGTGACAAACACTGTGACCAAAACCAACTTGGTAAGGAAATGGTTTGGTACTTATAGTACTGTCCTTAATTGAGGGAAGCTAGCATAGGTGCTCAAGCAGGAACCTCGTAGCATCAATTGAAGCACAGAGCATGGAGGAATATTGCTTTCTGGCTTGCTCCTCTGGTCTGTACTCAGTCTGCTTTCTTATGCTACCCAGGACCATTTGCTCAGGGGTGGCACCACCCACAGTGGGCTCCCACATCACTCAAAAGAGCCTCACAGATATGCTCATAGGACAATTCATCTGATGGAGATAATTACTCATTTGAAGTTCCCTCTTCCTAGGCATGATAAGTTGACAACAAAAGCTGTCCAGCACAACTGACCCCTTGGCAGCTTGACACACAAACACATCACTATTAAAACCACAACTTTTTACTTTCTTGTCATCAAGATTTGCTACCCAGAGGTAATGCTTTAAACATTGGTATTTTTCAATTGCACCAGAGACTGAGTAAGAAAAAAGATGATGATGGGGGTTGGATAATAGTATGAGACTGGCCTACAACAGGCCACAGAGAGACCAGAAGGTCCAGGTACCAGGGTAAGGAGCCAACCTAACAGGAACTAGAGAGAACCAAACAGCCACTGATACCCTGGCCCTGAAGTACTAGTCATGCCTTATACAAAGAAATTAAAGGAGAAATAAACTAGGATTCATGGGAATATCTGTGTACAATTCTTCATTGTCACTGGGATAAGGTCTTGTCACAGAGGTATCCCTGGAGAAACTACACAGAACAGAGCTCTGGAAACACAACAGAGGTTGCTCTTGGATTTGCCAGATCTAAGTACACAGAATGTGTTAGATAAACATCTGGGAAGAATCAGCCACCCAAGCACATCACCACAAAGGTCTGCATCACCCACAGATGAAGACCAACACATTTTCTGATCAGCAGAGTGATTCTACATATCTTTTTGGGAAGAGAACGGATAGCATGTAGTTATGACAAATGGTATCAATGTCCAAGCATGTCACAAATGTGGCCAGAGTTGTGTTTATATTTGTAAGCTCAAAGTTAATTGTTGATCACATTCAGAAATTTTCCATGCTTTCTCTACTGACATCAGCATGGATTCTGACGCTCCTATGAGTGGCTAAATTGAATCCCTGGAGTTCAACGTGCTGAATTTAGACACATTTAGTTCTAATAGTCCCACTGACTTCTGACCATTTTCAACCTACTCAATAATTTTTCACTAGATACCTTTGTTAACTGTGTACTTTTAGTTCTTCCACATAGCATCACAAAGTGGTCCTCAGTGCTCATATAGAAAGAAGTGTTGCACTGCTGGGATGCACATACTCCACAGCTGTACTGTACATGTGGCTACTGCATGCTTTACATGTGGTTGTTCCAAGCTGTGATAGTCCATATTGAAAACACACAAAGGATTTCAGAGATAAACATGAAAAAAAATCCTGCCAAGTATTATCTTCCATTTCTCTCTTGATCACATGATGTGCAGAACAAAAGATACCTCACCAGACATGGCAGCATACACCTCAGTCTAGCACTCAGAAAACTGAAGTAGGAGGATTGTGATTTTGAGCCAGGAGCATACAGTAAGTTCCCATCCAGGCTGGGAGACATAGAGAGACATGGTCTCAAAAATTAAAAAGCAAGCAAGCAAACAAAAAGGGGCACCTGAGACTGCCACCTTGGAAAGGTGACTTGCAAAGTTCACCTCTATTGGAGAACAAGAACTTGACTAGTACATAGTTCCCCATGCTATGAGTAGACAAAACATTCTCTAAGTGATAATAGAGGATCATTCTGCCTAAACTGTTTGTATGAACAAGGTGGTAGATGTGGGATACCTGCTTTCCTCCTGGTTCTAGAATGTTGGATACTATACTTCAGCACAAGCAACACGCTTGAGACGTGTAATGACATACAGAGGGGCTGGGTCTTCCTGTGTGTCTCTCAGGAAAGGGCTTCCTTTGGACTCTGCTCACACATCTTTCCCTTTGCTAGCTTTGCTCTCCACCCTGGTGGCATAATAAATCTCATCTGTGTTAGTACCCCACATTGGGCCTTTTAAGTCTTTCTAGCAAATCACACAAGGCAGGGCTGGTCTTGGAGACTCTGATGTGGTCTCGGAAGTAAAATTTGACAGGAAGATGCTGACTTGCTGAGCTAAGGAGAGTAATGTTTTGTCAAAGAAGGTTGAAAGGTTAGGGGTGTGACCCTTAGATGTCATCCACAGTATAAAACAAGCTTAACTTCCATCTACTGTAAGAGGGAAAACCTATGATACTGAAAAATTATATATCTAAGCCCAAGGGCATTGGTTCTGTAAGGGCCTCAGCTGGTCTTGGCCATCCTGTTTTGTTCTCTCCTCTAAGAGGTTGAAAAAAGACCCTAAACATTCATGAGGCAAGCCTTGGGTCTGCAAAAACCATAGGAAGTTTGTGTTGTTGTCCCCTCCAAGTAAGAAGAATAAAGTTAAACCAGGTCTCATAGACTAGGACAAAGTTTTCAATAAACCAAAAAAAAGCAAGAGGAGAGAAAATCCTGCAGCAATGTTCACATCCAGCCAGTGCTCAGCTGTCACATTAAACTTGTAAATGCTGACGTTAATAGTAAACATTTGAGTAAGCTTGCAATGAGGAGGGGAAAAATCCAGAGGGAAAATTTTAAAACTTTTTTTTGTGACTATCTGATCAGAATATAAGATAAAACTTGATATAAATGTCATATGCTTCCAATTCCACAAGTGCTGAAGGGCTCATCCTACCCAAGGAAAAATGCAGAAAGGAAAGGGAAGCTCTGTTTGCTGTTGCATTGGCAGCACACTAAAATGTAAGTACTGTAGGAACTGGAAACAAAATGAATTCCAAGAACCACGGTGCTGGTAGGTTTTTCCTATTGAGTCTGAAAAAAGGCTGTCTCCAGATGGAGACAACATGCCTTTGGAGTTGTCAAAAGCAGCTCTGAGCTGTTAATAAGATCTGGTGAAATCAAATGTCTGATCCCTAGAAGCTGAGGAGGCAATGTAGACATTCAGACCAGTGAAGGGAAAGTCCTCACTTCTCCTGTCACTTGGGCTCGGGATATACCATCCAGGGTTGCTGAAGCTCACCTCACTGTGTTCAAGAAAAACTGCTGGCATTTCCCAAAGTTCTGGACCCACAGACACTAAGTGCCCAGACCTCATTCTGCTAACAGCCAGCAGTGTCTGCCATGAGCAGTCCCAGTCTCAATACGGGTTGTGCCAAACTGAAATCAGGAGAAACAGCCCCACTCCACAGACGTGGCTTAGAAGTAGGGAAGCAGTAGACCCAGGAAGCACTATATAGTAGCAGCACAAGGCCAGTGACTCATCATTGCCACACATGATGAGACCTGTGAGTCACACTGCTGGCCAGCTCCACATTTCTGAGTCAGGGCCTGGCCAGACTATGACCCCTGGTGACTGCTTCAGGACCCGTGACACCTGGCCTTTCTGCTGTGGCTGCCTGGTATACCCAGCTCATCCAGCTGTTCCCAGGAAAGCTATAATCTTGTCTGGTCTTTTCTACTGCTCACTAGGTAAATGATGAAATCAAAGGACATGAGAAGTTGTATAAAGCTACTTTAAATATTTGTGAAGATTCAGGGATTTATCTTGCTCAGTTTCTGATCATAATATATGTCAGTGGCCAGGCCATATGAAAATGCAGTTCCCTCAAAATGCTTTCCTTCACTGCCTTGCATATAGTCCTTTCTAATGAAAAGTTGTGCAAGTGGGAATAAAAATTACCCTGAAAACATTTAGAGTCATGATTATGGATTGGAACATGAATGATTATGGATTAGGACATGCTTCTGGTAAGGAAGATCTGGCATATGGGGCCCAGGGGGAGGAACAAAGCCAAGGGCAGGGAGAATTCTCATTTCCAGCTGCTCCTAAGGCTGTCTCTCCCTGCTACCTTTCTAAGCCCATACCTAACTTGATGGCAGATGTGGCTGCTCCCTTCTGCCCACACAGAGCACCCACAGACACAGGAGGAGACTGAGGGAAGAGGACTGCTACAAGTTCAAGGCCAGCCTGGGATATGGAGACCCCATCTCCTGATGATGATGATGACGACGATGATAATGATGACGATGATGATGATTACCATATAGGAGAAAGGCACCAGGATTTCCAAGACATACCTATGTGACTAGTGGGCTTGTGTTTCCTGGCTGATTCAGGCTGGTTCTAAGAAGAACTGGTTCAATAGTCCAAGGAAGCCCTGATGAGGCATTTGGTGACAGGTGGAGATTTAGCAAACAGCTCCCTACATTAACATAGAATTTTGATATTCACAACTCACTGGGTCTAAATGCAAATATTGTGGGTCAGGACTGACACTTCCCTTCTGGAATTCTAGGATTTGACATATTCTGGGCAAAACATGTAAAACCCATGGCCTCCCCATGGTGGGCCAGCTTATCCAGGATGGCAGCCCACACATATTATGGTCCTGGCTCAAGGTGAGGGCATCAAGGCTGAACTGTATGCTTCCTCAGACACGACTATGGAACTACAGGTGGTTTCCCCTGACATCATTTCATATATCCTCCCCTTCCTGACACTGCTCTGTGTCCCTATGGCCATAAGTCACAGTTATGAATGTGACCATATACTGAGTCCTGGGAGGCCTACATAACCAAAGACCCTTTGGTAGGCTTAGGGATTCCAACACATGTAAAAATGATACTGTGGACATTCACCCTTCCATCCCCCCCGCCATTCTATACTCCTAGTTTGGGCCATGCGCCATTCCTAGTCTTGGGGCCCCAGACACCTGGGGAACCAATACTGCTTCCTGATCCTTCTCACCCAGACCAACTCAGTCCCTTTCTTGGGCCCCAGGAGCACCACTTCTGGTCCTGGCCCCGCCCTCACCTCCCTCTACTTCCCTGGTCCTGCAACACCCACCAGCCTCTTTCTGGGGCTGACAGCCTCTTTCTGGGGCTCCGAGGCTTACCTTTCCTCTCCCTGATCCTTTGCATCCAGTACAACCCAGCTACTCAATCCACTCCCTGGGAAATCTTGGGGCTTCTTCCCTCCCCATCTGCCTTTGCATCCCTGCGTGGCATGGCCACGGCCAGGCTCTCAAGTCAGTCCAACACCCAAGTTCATGAGGCCGAAATCATTCGTAAAAGATTCCAGACCTAAGGAGAAAGTCTGAAAACGTTTGATCCACATTGGAATTGGGCCACCGCGGAACTCCTGAAGACAAAATCAATCCAGCCTCAACAATACAAAATCAAAAGAGAGAATCAGAAGCTTAGACGAACCAGCTCTTCATACCCAAAAAATAAACCACAAAGACACATAAAGCTCAAAAAAAAAGAAGCAAAACTAAACTTGAAGGCCCAAGTATCACACAAGAGTCAGAAACTACAAAAGAAATTCACATGTCAAAATC
>NW_008335593.1:571261-581546 GCF_000622305.1 Nannospalax galili | reverse complement strand
AAAACAAGTATCTTCTTGAAGTCCCTCAAATTAAGGTAAAGAATAAGAACAAATCATTCTGGAAGAACGCAAAGGAAAATAGCTTTAGATACTTAAGTGACAATAGAATTTATTCTCATAATTGTTTTAATAGCTTTTGTATAATCCTCATTGCTATTATGAGATATAAAATGTATTTATCAAATCTGTAATCATTATGCCAAAAATCTGAATTACTGTAACATTTTACATATTGTTAAAACTGTAACTTTAATTGTAAAAAAAAATTTAAAAAAATGATACTGTGGTTATTAGCAAAAATAAACCTATGATCAAAGGGTAAGCTCATCTTTTCTCCCAGGAAACCCAGTACTCATCTAACTGCAAAATGTGATTGTGAGAAAGGTAACTCTGTGCCCAGTTCTGTGTCCCCCATCTCCTTACTTTCAAGATAGTAAGCATCAAGGTGTAAATGAGTTTGCACATGTGAGCTGTCAGAGCAGTAACCACTGTGGACTGAGGACTGTGTAATGTGGTTAATGACATTCCTATTCACCTGACTGGCAACACAGCCAGAAGGTACAAATTCTTCACTGAAAGAGGGTAGTGAATCTATCTCTGACTCCAAAGGTATGTGCTTTAAATGCTCAAGTATAGAGATTTCATATTTCTTATTACTTCAATTAGTATTTTCTCTCCACTAGCACCTTCCTAATTTCTGTGAAATCACTTAGTATATAACCTGTTGGTGTTTCACACTCAATTGAGATCTTCTGAAAACCACAGTAAAGACAAGAAGCAGCCAAGCTTCCTCCATTAACTACTTGCTGTTCTTCCCAAATAATAGCCTGTCCATGAGGATGGCAGTTTCCATTTGGCTGGAGATTTGTCATTGATATCTGATGGTTTCCACTATTATTAGAAGTGTACCAACACCAGTATCAACTTTATGTGCCATGTCACCATACATGTGCAGTATGCCATACAGTATATGAATGTGCAAGCATCTATGTGACATCTTACACACTATGAATAGATGCATGAGTGTGTGTGTGTCTGATTTGTAGCTGGAGCATACATGTCCTACACTGCCTAGTACATGTGTGCAGAGTGTTTATATATGTGGTCTGCATGGCATACAACATGGGTGTGGATGATACACATATGTTGTACATGCTACGTAGCATATGGATGTGTATGGTGCATACATGTGGTATATACTATTCATGTACAATATAGACCTCATGTTGGCAGAGATGATTGGACCCCAGAGCCTATGGGAAATCTCAGAGACTAACTGGCAAAGCCCACGCATTGTGGACAAGTAATCTGAGTTCAGTGAGGTACATGCTACCCAGGGCAACAGCGCATAGTGCACCTGGGTCTGACTCACTCCTGACTCAGTAGATTCCCCCACACATTCTGTTTCTGCTCCTGGCTCCCTTGACTTCATACCAGCCCTGATGCTGCTTTACAGCATGAAAATTGTTCTATGTGCATTTTTCCATTCATGCTGATTCTCTCTTGGTCATCTCCTGGGATCGCCATTATTATCCTAATTCTAAAGGTGAAGCAAAAACTCAGGGAATTTAAGGAAATGCAGTAACAGTCATAAAATAATAAGTGAACTTAAACATTAAGGAGCATCTTCAGGCTCTGAGTCCCAGGGTCTCTCAGCCTCTGGGGATTTCATTTACATTCCAAGCACCTCAGTTGCTGAGAAGCAGCCAAGGGTGTTTGATTATAAAGCCCCTGATTCTTTTATACTCCTGGATTTCTTATCCATTACAGCCTGGAGTATGCACTGCACTGCTCACAGATGAGCACATATCAGTACTCGTAGTCTCAGATGCTTCCCTCACATCAGGGCCACAGCCCAGGATTACAAGTAGGTAAAACTTTGCCTCTGCACAAAACATCTGTGGCCCACTGCAGAAACTCTTGAATATGAAGATTCCTCCCCAGGACAGACTCCCATTGCATCACACCTTGGCCCTCTCCTCACACTATCCTTAGATTCTACATAAAGTCGAGTGGGTTTCCAGTGTTTTTCTTCACATCTCCAAAACCCCAATCCTGACCCCTGCAGAAGATGGGAGGGGATGTGGGTTTTGCCATACACCCATCCACTTGGGTCTGCAGCCAATGTAGGCAGGGCTATATGGACCCAGGGCCACACTTAGGGTCTCATCTCCAGGCTCAAGAGTTCTGAGTGTGACACTGGTATATGACCATCCTGCGGCCAAAAGAAGATAGAAGTTTCAGCAGTATCACTGCAACCGTAGAGACCAGGCCCTGGGTCTAGCCTGTGAGGCCCCTTTACCATCCACCATGAGACATCTTAGTTTATTCCCTCCTACTTTATATCATGCTGTGAATTCTCCTGGCTTTCATCCTTCTCTTTCTCTTCTTGAAAACTTGCACTTACCTTCCAAACCCAATTGATGTCAGTGGGAATCTCCTGCCAAGATAAAAACGACACAGAGCCACATGTGCCACACCATCTGCCCCTCCCATGTGTTTATTACAGTTGGTACTGCCTGTATGTCTGTCCCCGGTGGCCCTGAGCAGGAGTTCAGGGCATGTATTATGTTCCTGGATCCTGGAACAGAATAAGAATAATTCGAGCTCCCTGTTAATTTCTTGTCACCAGCTAATCTTCATGCATAGCACATGTCTGCTCCTCCTCAATTAGATCCTAGTAAAGTTGCTTCTCTTCCCATATCATGGACATCCCTAAATAGGATTTACTTTTGTACTTTTTTATATGGTAAAATTAACCAAAGCCAATCACCCAATTCTACCCTGTTCTCTGAAAAGAAATACAGAGAAATGAGCTTGTTAAACTCAACACATACTCTGCTCAGTGGCAATCTGAACCTGACTGTCATTGAGAATTTTAGACACACAACTCATGCCAGGCAATCAGTAGTGGCAGGAGAAGTTGGCATTGTTCCCAGTTCATACCACAGAGTGGACCATCGAAAGATGCTGTGGAGGAAAAGTGTCATCATGAAAGTGAAGTGGAAGTTGGGCCATGTCTACACAGAAGAAAAGCTGAGACTGATGCCTCTTGTTCTTCACTCCCCAGTGGCTGTCATCTAATTAGTTGTAGAAATGCATGGTAGAGGCCTGGGAAGAGCGTTAGGGATGATTTTCACAGGAGAAACAGGCCTGAAAGAGGAAAAGCACTTTAAGTCACAACATAAGAACAGGAGTGCACAAGTTTCTTCAGTCTTGGGGAATAAGCTCATGGGCAGCAGTCAGGTACTCTAACATTCATCAGGTCCAAGACCACAGGGAAGGAGGTCACCAGATCTTTCTGGGGGCCACTGCTGCTTGGCCCCTTGTTTTCTTCCTCCTATACCCTAAAACTATAGCAGGACTTTTGGGGTAACACTGTGTGCCCCTCACAGCCACCATACCAGGGACCAAAGGAGCCAACCGTCCTTCCTATGTGGTGAGCCTGGCTTCATAACTCACGTGAAACTTCCCAAAGTCACATTTACTGATATCCTCTGAAAGAATCTTTCCTAATATGGTCATTGAACAGAGTTTGTTGCTGTTTTGAGAGAAGCAGTGACAACTAGATCTCACTTTAAAAAATGAAGTACTTATGGGATCCCTTTTGTTTTCATCTCATTGTGGCGATGGGCAATCAGTGGCATCCCCAGACAGCACCTACAGGAGACTCACTATGTGTAGGTCCTGATATTGTAAACCAATAGTATGTGAGGCCCATGGTGCAGAGGAATGGTATGGGAGAGGCACCTTAAATGCATCCTGGTCTCTCCCAACTAGCCAAAGGGTCCTCCTAGTGACAGCATTTCATGAACAACCAAGCAGCAGTAGCATGTTGGGTGAACCGTGCTGGCCTGGAGAACACGACTAGGAGAGTGTCTTGCACAGAGCATGTCAGCATGTGTGTAACATGCCTGCCAATGTGCAGGGAGGTTCATGGGCACTCCACTCAAACACAATCACCTCAAACCTCTGCACACAGAAGAAACCTGGCCACCTGCTCTGGAATCCTGCAGAAAATGTAAATAGGTGGACTTTTAGAAAGGGCAATATTGATCATACTCCATTTCTGCACAGGGGGGAGGTTGGCAGAGAGTTCAGGAGGGTGAAAGTGGCTGACTGAAATCCTCTCTCCTGCACCCCAGGGAACACTTTCTCCATGTGGTCAGCACTTTATTTTTGTTAAAAAGTCTACTTTAGAAAGTTGATTAAATCTCTCACCCCACCACCTCCTCAGGAAATCAGCAGGATATTCAGATATCCACCCTCTAAAACCTCATGCTGCCTCCATGTTTAACATCTCAGAAATTTAAAATATAAACCCAAACAACAAACAGCCAAGCAGGAGCAGTGACTCAAGCCTGTAATCAGCACTTGGGAGTCTGAGGCACCGAGTTTAAGACCATCTTGGGCTGTAAAATGAGACCCTGTCTTGAAAAAACTAACTAAACACCATGGTCCCTCCCTTGTGGTGAGACCAGGCTGTAAGTGCACAGGGGACTTCACCATCTTCCTTCCCAACCAAACCCTTCCGAAGGAGCAACCCCTGGGGGTGGTGCTGCAAGAAACCCTGGGTCAGGACACCGTCCTTCCAGAGTAAGACCTTGTCTTGTTCCTACAGGCTTTTCTTTTCCAGTTTAGACATGTATGCAGTCTCAGGGTAGTCCCTCCTATATTTGGCACCATCCCCCAAACAGTGTAAGACATGAAGAAGCTTTGAATGGAGAACACAAACTGCTAACATCTCCAACCACGTGATCACCTACATCTTCTTCAACTTATGACTTTTTTTAACTTAAAAAAATTATTGAGAATTTCATACATATATGTAATGTGTTTTGATCAAATCCACACCCACTCCCTCCCCTCCAGCTCCTCCCATATCTTCCCATCACTTTTTTTCTGACAACTTTGTGTACTCTTCCTTTTTGGAGGGAGAGGGGGGCTTTTTGCTACTCTAACACTCCCCCCTCTGAAGAGGTAACCCTAAAATCTTTTAGAGGTTAGATAAGAGCTCCAAAATACTTTCTGACATTTTTGGCCTTTGGAATAGAGTATGTTGCTAAGAACACCAAGGACATTTTGACTTTTAACCAAGAAACTGGCTACTTTTCTTTGGGGTCTTATTATCCTATCTGCCTACCAATTCCTACCTCCTATTCTTAACACGCCATCCTCTGAAGAGGTTACCCAAATTGTCGATAGGGAATTGGGACGCTGACCGCTCTGGCTTCTTCCATGCTGAACAGGGACACAGGGTGAGGCAATTGGGGTACCCCCTCAGTGGGTCTATCTAAAAGACTCCCAAATTGCATAACTCTTATCTTTACGGAGAAAAGAAAGTCCTTGACTGGTGCCTAGGAGATGTGTAGGAGAAGAAAAGGCAAGAGTAGTTAGCATTACAAGTTCTAGACAGGGAACCAGAAAAAGGTCAGAACAGGGCAAATTTCAAATGTTCATATTAGAGTCCATTGGAGTTTCTTAACAAGAACTTCCAAAAGCATCCATCTATTGGGTTCCTCCTCATTTTCTTTTGTCTGCCAAGACTGGACTCGAGAGTATTGGATTCAGGATTTTCTTTCAGGCACTTTGATAGCTGTTGGAGTGGCTAAAATCAGTGTCAGTTCCCTCTCAAAGGCTTCTAGACAGGGGGAGGAAACAAATTTAGCCATCATTTTAGAACAGTAATGGGTTATCTCTCTTAGCTACAGGTAGGCACTAAAGTATTGCAGACCAAGATTTTAAATCTTACATCTGAGTAGCATTTTCTACTTAGAAACAAAATCATCAATAAGAAAAACATTTTACATGGACTTAAGCCTAATGTCTGGGAAGTGTAATCCTTTGAACTATTAAACAAATGTACTTGTACAACCATGTTTGTTGCTGTTCTTTTCACAATAGCTAAGAGACGGAAGCAACTTAAGTGCCCCTCAACTGATAAGTGCTTAACAAAAGTGTGGTATATTTACACAATGGAGTTCTCTTCAGCAGTAAAGAAAGTTGAAATAATGAAATTTGCAGGTAAATGGATGGATCTAGAAACTGTTTTACTAAGTGAAGTAAGACAGACTCAGAAAAACAAAATATGTTCTCCCTTATTTGTGGATCCTAGCACCAAATCCTGTTAAATTCCATGTTCTTTTAATAAGATGATGCTGTATAGCAGTCTCTTCTGCGTGCAATAACTACCATCATCATCATCATGACTTCATCTGTGTCTCCTTGCTAAACACTGTGACAATTGGGCTTGTTAATGGTTGTTCTCCTTCATTAAAGGAGGGCCAAGCAGGGTCATTTGGCCCTCACTGGAGTATCCGGCACTCTTCCCAGCCAACTGTATGCAATTTGACCCAATCACACATGGTCTCCTGGATTTGGGGAGGATTAAAGTATATAATCTGGGGAAGGCTACGAAGAGAAGGCTTGATCCATGCTGGGTAAAGGCTTTCTGGTGTGCATACCCTCAGATCACTCATACCCCTTAGCAACCCCTCAGTCATCTCTGTAAGTAAGCTCAGTAAATGGATTGGTTCTCCAGTAAAACTTTAATCAAACATTGGTTTGACACTAGAATCTTAAAAGTGGATAATCATTGCTTAGTATCCCCAGTAAAAGAATTCTCACAATGGATAGAAAATTTATTTGTTAATGTTATTATGTCTCATAATTATTAAAAAAGAAAATGAGAATGTAAAAGATGTTAAAAGGATATGGGAATGGAGATAGTTTCCAAAATAGAAAAAATGAGAAAGCCTAAGTAAGTGATGAAGGTCTGTGTAGGTTTGTTATGACATACAAAGGCTAAGACAAAAATAATATATACGTAATCTTAAAATTTCTAAGGTCATAGTTTAGTCAACTAGTTTAAGGAACAAAATATATGTCTAGTCAAGGTTTAATCACAGAACATATGGTCTTTTCCCAAGTTTTATCTACATAGTACATGGTAATTAAAAGTACCAGACTGGTGGAACTAACCTTCTTGGATGTTTAACAGGCATGGTTTGAGGCCTATACTAATCTGGTCAGAGGGACTTAAAGGACAGTTTTTGCCCCTTGCCTTCCAAGGTTGACTAAGTTCCAGGGGACTATGGAAGAACATCTCTCAAAATGTCCTGTTACTATGGTGAGTCACCTGTACTCTTGTTCATGGAGGACATGAAGACCCCACGAGATGGACTTGAACCAGTGTCCAGTCTACAAAGAGGAGGGTCAACACAGAGGAAACATTTCCTCCATGCTTCCAAGCTAAGCTAGTCACAGTGGAGTAGGACCTTTGACTTATCTTCACATAGATGAACTGGTAAAAGAAAGGAGCCAGGGGCTCCTCCCAAGCCCATGTGACCCCTGAGGAACAGATCTTCAAACGACCTTAAGAGTAAAAATAAATTGATTTATTTGGGCCAACTGTATGGTCTTACACACCCAAAAGTAAAGTATAACCAAAGATTTAAGTGATCAGTATATTTCTTTAAGAGTTTAACTTATGACTTTAAAAAATATGTATTTTATTATCTTTATTTTATGTATATGTATGTCTTGCCTGCATGTATGTAAGTGTGCCATGTTCATGCAGTGCCTATGGAAGCCAGAAGGGGGTGTCAGATCCCCTGGAACTGGAGTTATGAATGGCTGTTAGTCACTATGTGAGTGCTAGGAACCAAATTGGGGTCCTCTGGAAGAACAGCATGTGTGCTTAACAGCTGAGCCATCTCTTTAGACCCACTTATGACTTTTTTTAAACATATAATTATTGAAAAATTTCAGAACCAGAAAAGATGCCCACATAGCACCCAGGGGTCCCCTCATGCCTCTGGTTTCCCAGCGCCAGCATTTCATCTGGGTTTGATCGCCCCCCGCCTTACATGTGCTGTTCTGAGTCATTTTAGACTGTGCTGTGTACATACTTCACTTATTATAAACCACCATCATGTTTCCTCAAATAAAGATACCTTCATTAAAAATACAATAGCAGCCACAGTAGTATTTCACTGATAGTCCTCATTCAAGTTGGCTACTTGTTCACTCCTGTGTTCCAAAATAAACATAATTTCTAGTGTATGAGATGGAATAATTTCGCTGCGTCCCTTCCTCCATGCTGAGAAACCTTCCTTTCACAAATCACAAGAAAGGACTCAAGTTTGGAAAGTCTCCCTGTGGGTACACTGAAGTGCCTGAAAACACAAAGTTATGACTCGTGGGGGTCCTGGCTGGCCCTTCCAGCTCCAGAGACCTGGGTGCAGGTTCTTTTGTCAGGAAAACAGAAGTCAAGAGCAGGTAGGGGTTTGCTAATAAAGGGAAAGCAGGAAACTTGCTCCCCCTCCAAAGACCCAGGAAACACACTGGAATGACACAGGGCCCTCATACTTGGCAGCAACATTTCCTAGCAGGTATTTCTGACACAGCCGATACAGAAGGTCACAGAACGTAGCATGTGTCAGGCTTATACTCTCCCATTCTCTTCCACACCAGGGACCAAAGGCTCCTTAATACTCCTCTTGTGAAGCCATTCTACTAAAACTCAAGGGAAAGGACAGGCAGTTGATTGCTGCAGGCAGGTAGAACAGAGAAGTATTTATATATGCAAATTCATTTCAGTGAGCACTCTGAAGCATGGGCAATCAAGGGTGTAGTAAAGTAAAGACACTTTTTCATTTAAAAATCGAAACCTGGGTCCTTGTGCCAGCACCTTTCCTGGGTAAGTCCAATGCACCCACCGTGCCTGGACTCCCCCAGGATCTTTCACCCTCCCAGCTCCCCTGCCATGGCTCTCCTCCTAGCCTAGGTACAGACCCATTTTTTGTCTTGGCATCCCAGACACCACGGCTAACCTCTCAGCTCAGAGCCACCACTGCTTCCTGATCCTTTGCATTCGGACCAACCCAGTTTCTCCCAGCGGTCCCCAGGAATTCACTGGGCCTGGTCCTGCCCACACCTCCCTTTAATTCCCTGGGCTGCAAAGCCTCCAGGAGAACTGGTGCCAGCACCTCTCCTGGTCCCCAGGAGCCCTCTGGGCCTGGTCCCGCCCTCACCTCCCTTTGCTTCCTCAGCTGCACAGTCTCCAGTGTCCTGGTGCCAACACCTTTCCTGGGTAAGTCAAGTGTGCCCACCGTGCCTTGATGCCCCCAGCCTCTTTCACACTCCCAACCCTCCCCCCAGAGTCTTTCCTCCTAGCCTGGATACTGGCCTATTTCTTGTCTTGGCACCCCAGACACTGGGGCGGGGCTAACCTCTCTGTCCAGAGCCATCCATCAGTGCTTCTAGATTATTTGCATCCAGACCAACCCAATTCCTCCCAGTAAAATTGCCAAGAGCCCTCGGGCCTTCTTCCCTCCCCCATCTCCCTTTGCATTCCTGGGTGGCACAGCCACCAGCTTCCTGAGACCAGCATTGTTCCTGGGCTCCACTCCCAGGCCAGCCCAGCCCCCAAATTCCTGAGGCTAGCATCTTTCCTGGAGGGACCCAGACCTTAGGAGAAAGCCTGAAAGCATCTGAGTCTCATCTCACTTGGGCCCCTGTGGGAACTGCTAAAGACAAAAGCAATTTGGACCTTCCAATATAAAATCAAAAGAGAGAACCCAAAGCCCAGATGAATTGGTTTTTCATGCTCAACAAGTAAACCACAAAGGCACATAAAGTTTACAAAAAGCAGCAGATCTAAACTCAACAAAGGAAGGCTTGAGTCTCACAAAAGAAATCAGAAACTATGCCAGAAATTCACATGTCAAAGTCACAGAGAAAAAATAATAACATGAAAATCAAAATAATATATTTCCACCAAGTACCAATAGCCCTCTAGAGAAGCACAATGAGAACCCCCCAGAGATAACTCAGGACATGGAACTCAAAAGAACAATTATAAACATGATAAAACAATTCAGTGAATTTAAAGAACACACAAATCAATCAAAAAACTGAAAAAGGAGATAGGGATAAACTTCTGAATGAATTCAGAAAAGAGCTAGAAATATTGAAGAATACTCAGGCTGAAATGAAGAAGGAAGTGAAACACTCAGTAAGCCAATTAGAAATGGCAGGAGAAAGCCTCACCAATAGGATGAATGAAATGGAAAACAGAGTATCAAGACTGGAAGATAAATTGGATGAATTAGACCATTCAAGCAAAGATTAAGAAAATTTTAAGAAAACACAAGAATGGAATATGCAAGAGACACCATAAACCATAAAAAGACCAAACTAATGCATCATAGGTGTGCTGGATAGCTTTAGTGTCAAGTTGACACACCTGGGTTGAGGGAGCCTCAATTGGGGAATTGTCTCT
>NW_008335593.1:510886-571240 GCF_000622305.1 Nannospalax galili | reverse complement strand
AGAAAGGAAGACATGCTCATACAAATTCAAGAAGTATATAGAACACCAAATAGACAGGACCAGAAAAGAAACTATCCACAGAACATCATAGTAAAAACACTAAACGTTCAGAACAAAGAGACAATAGTGAAATCTGCAAAAGAAAAACAAGTCACATATACAGGAAAACCCATCAGGATTACACCTCACTTTTCAGTGCAAACTGTGAAAGCCAGAAGATCCTGGACCAAAGTATTTCCAGTTCTAAACGACCACAGATGCCAACGCAGATTACTTTACCCAGTCAAAATGTCTATCATAGTTGAAGGGGAAAGAAAAATCTTCCATGACATAAATAGGCTGAAGGAATTCATGTCCACAAAACCAGCCCTTCAGAGAGTTCTGGAAGCAATACAAAGAGCTGAAGAAAGAAACGACTATACTCAAGGGGTGATAGAAAGAAATTCAATGAAGTTATAACTGTGGAAATGTACAGCTATATCAAGAATGTGAACAGAAATAAAAATGACAGGATTCAATACACATCTTTCATTAATAACTTTAAATGTCAATGGACTGAACTCCCCAGTCAAAAGATACAGACTAGTTGAATGGATTAAGGAATAAAACCCATCTTTTAGTTGTCTGCAAGAAGCTCATCTCACTTTCAAGAACAGGCACTATCTTAAGGTGAAAGGATGGAAAAAATATATCAAGCAAATGGTACTAAGAAAAAAGCAGGCATTGAAATTCTAATATCTGATAAAATAGACTATAAACTAAAGCTAATCAGAAGAGACAAAGATGGTCACTTCATTCTGATCAAAGGAACAATAAACCAAGAAGATATAACAATCATGAACATGTATTCAAACTCTGGTGCACCCAACTTCATAAAAACAATACAACAGCACTTTAAGACCCAGATTAATCCCAACTCATGAATAGTAAGGGACTTCAATACCCCATTGTGGCCATTAGATAGGTCAACAGGACAGAGATTTAACACAGAGACATCTGATTTACACAATACCATATATCAAATAGACCTAACAGACATCTACTGAGTATTCCGCCCAAGCACCATAGAACATACTTTCTATTCAGTGCCCCATGGAACCTTCTCCAAAATCAACCATATACTGGGGCAAAAAACAAATCTCAACAAATACAAAAAGATTAAAATAATTCAATGCATTCCTTCAGACAACAATCAAAATAAATGACTTAACATTGCAACTCAAGACACTTGAAAAGGGACAACAAATGAAACCCAAACCCAGCAGACAAGAAGAAATAACAAAAGTCATGGCAGAAATTTATGAAATAGAAACAATGAAAAACAGTACGAAGACTGAATGAATCCAAGAGCTGGTTCTTTGAAAAGATAAACAAGATTGATAGATGGCCAGCCCAGTTAACCAAAAGAAAGAAAGAGCACTTCCAAATCAACAAAATCAGAGATGAAAGAAAGGGGACACATCACAACAGACACCAAAAAGATCCAGAACATTATAAGGGAATACTTTAAAAACCTATACGTTACTAAATTTGGAAACCTAAAAGAAATGGACAGGTACCTAAAAGCATGGGAACCACCAAAACTAACCCAAGAAGAGACTGACAGATTAAACAGACCCATAACACATAAGGAAAATGAAACAGTAATACAAAACCTCCCCACTTAAAAAAGCCCAGGACCAGATGGATTTACAGCAGAATTCTACCAGACATTTAAAGAGTGTCTACATCCAATACTACTTAAGTCATTCAAAAAGATAGAAATGGAGGGAGACCTTCTAAATTCCTTCTATGAAGCCAGCATCACTCTAATACCAAAGTCAGGTAAAGATAAAACCAAAAAAGAAAACTATACACCCATATCTTTAATGAACATAGATGAAAAATTCTGAACAAAATACTTGCAAATTGCATACAAACACCCATCAAAAAGATTATCCACCATGATCAAGCTGGCTTTATTCCAGACATGCAGGGATGGTTCAATATACGTAAGTCAATAAATGTCATAAATCAGATAAATGGGTTCAAAGACAAGAACCACATGGTTATCTCAAAAGATGCAGAGAAGGCCTTTGACAAAATTCAACATGCATTTATGTTCAAAGTCCTAGAGGGAATTGGACTGGAGGGAACATACCTCAACATAATTAAAGCTATATATAACAAACCCACAGCCAACATCATTCTAAATGGAGAAAAACTGGAAGCATTCCCATTAAAATCAGGAACCAGACAAGGCTGTCCACTATCTCCACTCCTCTTTAACATAGTGCTTGAAATGCTTGCAAGAGCAATAAGACAAAAGAAGGAAATTAAAGGAGTAATAATTGGAAAAGAAGAGATCAAATTATCCTTTTTTTGCAGATTATATCTAAGAGATGCCAAAAATTCCACCAAAAAACTAGAAATTAGTAACACATTCAGTTAAGTTGCAGGTTACAAAATTAATCTACAAAAGCCTGTAACCTTTCTATACACCAATAATAAGATTTTAAAAAATCAGTCTTCAAAAATCAGTAGCCTTTCTATATACCAATAACAAGCAATTGGAGGAAGAGTACAGGGAAATGCTCCCATTGACAAGAGCTGCAAAAAATAAAATATCTTGGAATAAATCTGACCAAAGACACTAAAGATCTCTACAATGAAATTTTTAAATCCTTAAAGAAAGAGATTGAGGAAGACATCAGAAAATAGAAGGATCTCGCATGCTCACGGATTGGAAGAATATTGTGAAAATGACCATCCTACCAAAAGCCATTTACAAATTCAATGAAATGCCAATCAAAATCCCCATGACATTTTTTCACAGAATTGTTAAAAACCATCCTAAGATTCATATGGAAGCACAAAAGACCTCAGATAGCTAAAGCAACCCTGAGCACTAAGAGCAATGCTGGGGTGATTACTATACCAGATATTAAACTGTATTACAGAGCTATAATCATAAAAACAACATGATACTGGCACAAAAATAGACCCATAGATGAATGGAACAAAATTGAAGACCCAAATATGAGTACATGCAATTTCAGCCACCTGACATTTGACAAAGGGGCCATGAACATTGACTAGAGGAAAGACAGCATGTTCAGTGAATGGCGCTGGCAAAACTGGATCTCTACCTGTAGAAAAATGAAACTAAAACCTTATCTTTCACCTTGCACAAAAGTCAGTTCCAAATGGATCAAAGATCTCAATGTGAAGCCTGAAACTCTGAAACTGTTAGAAAAAAACATTAGCAATAACCTACAAGATACAGGTATAGGAAAAGATTTTCTAAACCTGACATAAATTGCTCAGGAAATAAGGTCAAGAATCAACAAGTGGGATCTCATTAAACTAAAAAGCTTCTATACATCAAAAGAAGCAACCAAGGAAGTGAAGAGAAAACCCACAGAATGGGAGAAAATCTTCACCAGTGACACATCTAACAGAGGTTTAACATCTAGAATATATAAGGAACTCAAAAAATGAAGAATCAAGAAAGGAAGTAACCCAATTAAAAGATGGGCTAAGGAGCTGAACAGAGAGTTCTCAAAAGAAGAAATAAAGATGGTTAACAAGCATCTTAAAAGGTGTTCAACATGATTAGTAATTAGGGAAATGCAAATCAAAGCCACTTTTGACATTTCATCTTACCCTAGCCAAACTGGCTAAGATCAAGAGAACAAATGATGCCAAATTTTGGAGAGGATGTGGAGAAAGGGGAATACTCATCCACTGCTGTTGGGATTGCAAACTTGTTAAACTCCTATGGAAAGAAGTGTGGAGAACTCTTTTAAAAACAACAAATTAACCTACCATCTGACACAATTACAACACTCCTTGGCATATATCCAAAGAACTCATCCTATTGCAGAGACACTTGCCCTGGGCTCTGAAGGCGGCGCCTCGAGGGCCAGGACCCGGCTGGCATCCTCTGGTGGTGACAGTGGCACCTCGGGTGGTGATGGCGAAATGTGGTATATTTACACAATGGAGTTCTATTCAGCAGTAAAGAAAGATGAAATCATGAAATTTGCAGGTAATTGGATGGAACTAGACACTGTTATACTAAGTGAAGTAACACAGACTCAGAAAAAAAATGATGTATGTTCTCCATCATATGTGGATCCTACCACCAAATCTTTGTGAGTATGTATCCAGACATAAATACAGGAACCAGGATAATGAAAAGGAACCAGGGAGGTAAAGGAAAAGAAAGACCCTGAAAGAGAAGAACAGTAGGAAACAGGTGTCAACAAGGGAGAGATGGATAAAAATGGGGTTATTTTAAGGGGAGGGGGAGGAAGTGATATACAAGGAACTAGGGGATAAAGGGAAAGAAGGAGCTCAAGAGAGGTAGGACTAATGGAGAAGGATATTATTAAGGGAGAAATGGGGAAAATGGGAGCACCTTAAATGTGGAAACTATGGTGGAAGGGTTAGACAATGTGAGAGGTAAATAATGCCTAGCTAGGTTTAAAAAACCAGAAGGAACCCTATAAGTCCAACAACCTACTGACAAATTATACATACAACCAGATTAAAGAATGTAATATATATAATGTATGTCTAGGCAAGGTTCATCTGAGAGCGTTTGGTTTTGCCCAAGCTTTATCTACATGGCACATGGTAATTAAAAGTACCAGACTGGTGGAACTAACTTTCTTAGATGTTTAACAGCCATACTATGAGGCCTATACTAATTTGGACAAAAAGACATAAAGGACGGTTTGGGCTCCTTGCCCTCCTAGGTTGACTAAGTTCCAGGGGACTATGAGCGTCTCTCAAAATGTCCTGTAACTGTGGTGAGTCACCTGTCCTCTTGATCATGGAGGCCATGGAGACCCCACCAGATGGACCTGAACCAGTGTCCAGTCTACAAAGAGGAGTCAACACAGAGGAAACAGTTCCTCCATGCTTCTAAGTGAAGCCAGCCATGGTCAAGCAGGACATTTGGCTTATCTTCACATAGGCAGAACTGGTAAAAGAAAGGAGCCAGGGGCTTCATTCAAGCCCATGTTTACCCTGAGGGACAGATCCTCAAACGACCTTAAGTGTCAAAATAAATTGGTTTATCTGGGTCAATTTTAGGCTCTTAAACACCCAAAAGGAAAGTATAACCAAAGATTAACTGGGTCAATAAAAATTTTTTAAGAATCCGTATGTATAGTTAAAGGCAACACAACAAGAAACAATGTCAGACAGGAGATACCTTCCTTTGAGTTGTTGGCCAGAGTGGCTCAAAATACTCCCAGACAGTAACCCAACATAAAACTGGGAAAATGAACAGCAGATCCCAATCTTATCTAAAGGAATATTGACATCTGATTGCTGCTAGATGAGGAACAGCTGATCTTCCTAAAACACGGATCTCTAAATAGCCTGACTAGATTCAGCAGACGGACAAGCGCTGGGGAAGGGCTGGGGGCACTGACAACACAGTGGACAGTAACAGGGATGACAGAATATTTGGGCTCCAGTGTGTGTGGGGGGGGAGGCTACGGGAGGGTGCCATTGGGGGAAGTGGGTATATAGATGAATAAGATTGTGTGGGATGGTTTGTATGATATACACACAAAAAAAATCAACAAATTAAAAAAAAGATTTATATTTAAGGAAGAAGCATAAAAATTTACTTCATGTTAATTAGTTGAGGTGAAAAACATTACCATTGAAATCTACCTGATGACTTTACACCCATTCTCAGGTGCCAAGGATCCAAGTGTAACTGACTGTGACTAGTAATAATCAGATACACAGAGATTAAAGAAACATACGCAAACATCTAAGTGTTAATAGCATTAAAAATATAGAAAACAGCAAATTTTAAAATGAAATGAAGATCTTATTTAAAGGGTAAAAACTCATTCAATTTTATGTCTTACAGGGTTTATACTGAGTTCAATATTGTATAACCGTAGTAATTCAACTGTGAATGTAAAACTTTACAGCCACTTTTGAAAGATGTATCCTTGCTCTGGAAATTGTTACTGAATATGTTAAAGCTTTAATGAAATGCTTCTTCTAATCATGTGGTTATTAAATAAAAAATAAATTAAAAAAAAAAGCTTTTCCTCATCTACACCCCCCCTCCCCAAATTGCAACCTGGAGCTAGAGATGGTGCAGCAGTTAAGAGCACTTGCTACTCTTCCAGAAGGCCCTGGTGCAATTCCCAGCATCCATATAGTATCTAACAACTGTCTGTAACTCCAGTTTCAGAAGAACCAATACTCTCTTCTGGCATTCACGGGCATTGCATGCACACAGTGCATTTACATACATACAGCAAAGCACTCATTCACACAAATACATGTAAATTTTTAGAAAATTTTAAGTAAAACTCATGTGACTCTATCCCCTGTACTTACATACAGTAATGCCTGCTGTCCAGCATGAGAGGCCATGTACGATCAGGGCAGCAGGGTGTGACGGCTAGATTTAATTACCACTGGGATACAATCACCTCAGAGGATTATCTTAACTACAGTTATGGATGAGGGAGGACTCCACTCCCCCATTGTGGCACCACTCCCTGGACTTGGGGTCCTGGACTAAATTGAAAAATTTAAGAAAAGCACATTAAGTTTGGAGGGAGGCACACTGGGGAGTCTGGGGGAAGTTGGAAGGTGGAACTAGGGGGTGGATATGATCAAAATACATTGCATGCCGGTATGAAATTCTCAAAGAAGAAGTAGAAATTATATTTTAGAAACGAGCAGAAGAATACATGCATTAGGTCAATGAGCAATTAGGTCACTGCTTTCTGCTCTTGACTATGGATGTAAAATGACCAGTTGCTTCAAGTCCTGCCACCTCAACTTCACAATGATGGACTGTAACCTGGAATTGTGAGCCAAATAAATCCTGTCTTTCTTAAGTTCCTTTTTTTGGAGTATTTTATCACAGCAACAGAAAAGGAAGCTGAGACTGAAGGCATCTCATCATAAAGTCACCGAAAGGCCAAAGAGTCCCAGAGAATGTGTGACATCCATGAGGAAGAGAGAAACCCAGTAGAGCCAGCTCATCAGAAAGATAAATGCTAAAGGTCCCAGTTCCACCACGAGGACATCATCAGACCTGGGACATGTAAAAACAGCAGCCAAAACCTCTAGGGCTCTTAGCAGTGCCAGGAATCTCTGTAACTCCGGGTACCCAGCAATCTAAAAGTGTCCTAACAGTCTCTTATTGCCTGTTCTTGATGTTCTCCTAGAGTCAGGCAGTACAGTGGGGAGAGTACACGGGTAGAGAAAAGATAAGCAGGATGGACAGGGAGCCTTTGTCCCCAGGCATGCTTAGAAATCCCCTGCCTTTGTCTGTGCCTTGATTTGGATAAGGCCCCTGAACCACAGGGTATTATCCCCACTCCAGGACAGGCCACTGACTCAGTTAATCTGGGCAGGGCAGTCTGGGAGATTCCCTAGGACTCCAAGTCTTCTGGCACCCTACCACACATGCTTTCCTAGTCATGTCAGCATGTTCAAGTGCTGCACAGGGACTTGACAAGTCTGGCTGTGACTCTGTTCCCTTGGTGACTCCACATGTCAATGTTCTAGCCCTTTCTGTTTTTTTCTGCTAAATACCCCAAGTCAAGTTCTACTTTTCTCCCAGTGTATTTCTTGAGGCTTGGTGCCTGTAATTCCCAAGAACTTCAGTGAAATTCTCAACTTTGACCCTGTGCACTGATTTTTCTCCCTTTGCACATGTGGTAGAAACACAAAGCAGTGTGCAGCTATGGCACACTCTTATTACATAGAAAGTTTCCCATTCCCTACTCTCATGGTCCCCAAGTGCCCCAGTTAAGAAGACGGACATCATCCCACTGTGTTCAACTTAGAAGGAAACCTCAGCTGGGGAGATCAGGACCTCATGCTGGGATTTGGGATTTGCCAAAAGGGGGCTTCTCTAGAGCCTTACCGCCCTGCCTCTGGGCATTCCCTTGCCCACTTCCTTCCAAGACCCTGCCTCTTTCTCTTTCCAATAGCTAACCCATTGGGCTGGGTTCTTTACTCAGCCAAACTGAACAGCTTTTGCACAAGGATATCCAACCCTAGTTCCTGGTGTTCAATTCTACTTTGGGGAGCACTGGCCCTCCTACAGTATACAGCTCCATCACCCCATGTATGGGTTTCCTGAGGCTGTTACACAGCACGAAGCTGGCCTGGCTAAGGAGGAGGGTGCCTTCTGTGATGTTCAGTCTTGGTACCAGTCTTACTCCACATACCATCATCTTCCTGCCTGGCTCACTGACTCTAACACTATGTAGCATGCCCACCTGCCCACCTGTTCAGTTCTGATTCGACCTCCTATTCATCAGTCAGACACTTGCTGTGGCATCCTATCTGCCTCCTGAGCAACCTCCTAGGCTGGGAGGCTTTTAGTCCACATAGGGAAGCACAAGTCAGTTGGGAGGCAGCATGAGGAGAAATGCTTGCAAGAGCCTTTGCCATGGCTTCATAGGAAGGCATGGGTATGGCAGGACTAGAAGGCTTTGTCTTTTAATTTATATGTGATACATGTTGCCTTCCAGCCCTGTGAAAGGAACACAAGAAGACACTGTGGCAGACTCACAGCAATGCAATAGAGAGTGTGCTCTCCTAACTGTGTGTCCTCTCTGGGCCCAGCACCTCGTGTAGGAATGAAAGACCCCAAGTTGTGATCTAGGAGGTGAATTGTCACCATTCCTTTGTGGTCCTACTTTCAGGTGTGTTATTCCTCAGGATGGTGTCCAAGTCTATAGGACTTACCCAACCTCACAGGTATGAACAGGTCAGGAAGCTATAGCCTCCAACTGGTACCAAGGATGGGCTACCTGGCACCTCCCAGACAGTCTCTATAGTCACACGAAGCTGGAGGTAGGCGCTATCACTCCCGATGGGGTAGCAGCAGCAGTAATATGGTAAATGCACTTACTGGCAAGGAGCAGAGGCAGGCAGGAAAAGGTAGCCCTGCCTTTACATTAGAACTCTGTACATCAAAGTCACTACCTGAAGGTGCTGCCCACTTGGAGGATCTTCTCTTCTCAGTTAATCCTTCCAGGAATAGGCCCCGAAGACCCATCTTGAGCCCAGAGATGTGTCTTTTAGTTGATTCCATATCTAATCAAGAAGATAACAAGATTAACTATCACGCTGCCCCAGAAACCAACTCAGCAAGAGTGCTTTGATGGGATGTGATTCTTATGTATCCACTCACTGAGCCACATGATTGGAAAATCATAATTCGGAGTGTATTTATGAGGGAGTTTCTATATGAGATTCCCTCCTGGATGAGTAGACTGAGTAAAGCAGACTTCCTTCCCCCATGTGAGTGGGCCTGGTTCAACCATATTAAGATATGAATACCATAAAAGCCTGACCTACCCTGAGGGAAATCTGCCTGTCCTGATGGAATCCTAGCTTTGTTCTTGGCTTCATTCCTGAATTGGTACAGTGAATGTTCCTGTATCTCTAGCCTTGTTGGCTTCCTCATTGGTTTAACACCCAGCTCCTTACTGAGCATGAAGTTTCTGATTTGCCAGCTTCCATGTCACAAGCTGGTTTCCCACAGTATTCGTGTTCCTCTGTCTGCACGTGCATATGTGTTGGTTCACATGACACATGAAGAGATCTGCATATGGGCATGTATACAGACACATATTCACTACATATACATGTATACACACAGACACAGACACAGACACAGACACACACACAGACACACACACACACACACACACACCTATACAACTTGGCTGCTCTGCTTTTCCAGAGAATCCTGACAAACACATCTATAAAGAAAGGCCATGGGATGACCTTATCTACCACCTGGACATCCTAGGCAACACTATCCTGGTGTAGCCCTTTATACCACATCTACAGGGCTGCCCAGGTTGCCTGGCCTCCTCAATGTCAGCTCTTTCAGAGTCCCATAATGCAGCACCCTGCCTTACCCAATGTGCCTCAGTTCAGACAGCTACCCACTACCTTGCAAACATGGAAATCAAAGCCACCTGCAGTGCTGCAAGCTTCTGTGACCAGCACACTCTACCTCTACATCACCATCAAAATGAAACTGCTCACAAAGGTCTTCCAGGAGCCCAAATGAAATGAATGCTTGTAAACAGCATGCTACCTTCTTAAAATCTCCAAGATCCACCTTATATGTTTGCCTGTCAGCATTTCAGCAGGCGAGTCCAGTGGGCTCCACAGCACCTGGTTGCTAGTCAGCCTGGGGATTCCCATCCTCCCTCATTGCTAAACATGACCCAGATCTGGCAATGCCTCCCTGACCACCTCTATCATATCCATACACAGATCTCTCGGTTGCATCTCAAAACCGCACTAGTAATGAGAGGTACCTGCTGGTGTTGCTGATGTCTCACTATGAAATATGAACACTGCAGAGAGAGTCTCATTCTTTTTATGCTTGTAGTCTAGTGGTGGGGTGCTGGTGGGGTGCAGCCTTTGGGGTTAATTCCTTCAGAGCACCTACCATCAGACAACTCAACACACAGGGGTAAACATGGCCCCAATGGCAGATCCTGATTAGTGACTACAGACAGAGAAAGCACTTTCTTTTTGTTAATTATCACATCGATTGTACACGGTAACGGCTTGCTGACCTTTTCATATGCATACCAAGTGCTTTGATCATTCCCATCTCCCTTATATTCCTGTCTCCTTCCTACCTTCTATTGATCTCCTTCTATACTAATCCCTTTTCTGCTTCATGTCTCTTTTTCTAATATGTGGAGACTGAAGATGGGGAAATATATGTGGTACTTGTCTTTCTGTACATCTGATTTCACTTAACCTGAGAGTCTCTAGTTCCAACCATTTTCCTATAAATGACAGAATTTCGTTCTCTTTGTGGTAATGTTCTACT
Organism: Nannospalax galili; assembly: GCF_000622305.1. Classification (NCBI taxonomy): domain Eukaryota; kingdom Metazoa; phylum Chordata; class Mammalia; order Rodentia; family Spalacidae; genus Nannospalax; species Nannospalax galili. The sequence continues at coordinate 560,385 of NW_008335593.1, read as the reverse complement.
GTGTAGATATACGACATTTTCTTTATCCATTCTTCTATTGACAGGCTGGATTCTATGACATGGCTATCGTGAATAGTGCAAAGATAAACACGGGTGTTCAGGTGTCTCTACTGAAACACTTCAAGATAAAGCATGAACAATGACTTTCTGAACAGAACTCTGATAGCTCAAGAGATCGTAGCAAGAATTGACATGGAATTTTATCAAATTAAAATGTCTCTTCACAGAAAAAGAAACAATCAACAGAGCAAAGAGACAGCTACAGAATGGGAGGAAACCATTACCAGCCCTTCATCTGACAGAGGACTAACACCTAGATATAAGAAGAACTAAAAACAATTCAATAACAAAAGAACAAGTAACCCAATTAATAAATGGGTAAATGAGCTAAACACTTTCAAATGAAAAAGTACAAATGGCCAATAAATATATGGAAAATACTCAATATTTTCAGCCATCAGAGAAATGAGAGTCCATCTCACCAGACCCAGAATGTTTATCATCAAAAAAATAAACAACAAATTCTGGTGAGGTTGTGGAAGAGGAACTCTTACTACTTGTGGCACTGTAAACTCGTGCAGTCAGTATGGAAATCAGTATGGAAGCTCCTCAAAAACTAAAACTTAAACTACCATATGACCCAGCTCATACCACCCTTGGGTATATTCCTGGAGGAAGCAAGATCTTCCTGTGAACCCTGCTTTATAGATTCATAATCTCATCTATACTCACATCTGAGTACCAACACCCAACTGATGCTCTAATTTGACATGTGCTGGCAGCTGCAGAACCCAAAGCAGCATTAATAGAGCTGTTCACTCTGTCTAAGAACATGTAACTGAGCTCTCTCTTTAGAAGATGGTGTTTGTTTGATCTGACCCCAAGTTGGAGGGGCCACTTGTGCTTGCCAACAACCACCACCTTCCTCAAAAGTCTCTGACAGAGTCCCAACCTCTGGCAGTCTTGGGCTGTTTTCATTATTTTAAAGGCCCCCTCTGGGGTGCTTTTCCATAATTAGTTCACATTTCTCCTATCTCAAATTGGGCCTTCGACCTCTGAAGCAAGCACCTGTTCAATTTGGCTCAGTTGAAATGCTTCCAAAAACCTCCTAACATACCTAGCGCTCCAGGAGTTACATAAATTGGTAAGATGCCTTACAACCCTGAAATCCTGTTTGAGACCTTTACAAAAACACATTTAAATGTCACCAACTGTTTTCTGCTTCGCAAATGTCCCGAACAGTAGCACAACCCCCAGAACCTAGAACTTCCGATAGACACTCTTCTATCTGGATATGGGGACAAGCCCATGGATACTGCCAACTCCTGGGTGAAGGATATCAAGTGACGACATGAAGCTTTTGACATCAGTGAAGCACTTCTATGCCCATGGTGGCCATTTTCCTTGGGGTCCTTCTAAACTCTCCAGAGATGTCTGACTGTTGGAGCACCGCCAGGAAAGCCTGTCTGACAACTTGGATATAGACTGATCCTGTTTACAGCCACTGGGACACTTAAGGGAGGGTTTTCAGTTTCTTCCACAGTCTATGCCACAGTAGAGGAGTTCCCACTAGGGTTTGTTACACAGTAGTTTGTCACATAACAGATTCCTGACACAGTGCCCCAGAGTTACCACATTTACCAGACTCCAGGCTTCTAGTACCCAGACCAGACCACTCTCTTTGAACTCTCAAATTCCTAGCTTCACTTTCCTAAAAGAAACATTTTCCTTTCTCTCTTTCATTATTTGTGCATCGGCCCTTAATATCCCTGCGAATTAACCCCAACTCCTAGCTGAGGGAATGGCTGCTATAAATCAAGTGTTTTGAGTGTGATTTATACGTCACTTGAAAACTGTTGAGCAATGAGCCTGTGCTGCTAAATAAGCCAGCCTGTGTGGGAATCCATCACTGTCTATACCTGATGCTGCAGCTTCACTTAGAGGGAGGGAAGGAGATGTGTGGTAAGCTAGCCCTGTGGACACGGATGTAGCAGAAGAGAAGGAAGTCCTGGTGAACCAAGTAGTTCTACACAGTGGCCACCCTGGTCTGTACATTTTGAATTAAAAAAAGCCCCCTTTTGGCTTTACCAAAAAAGAAGTAGTAGTTTTTAGAGGTTTTCACTTAGTACAGATATTTTTACAATAAAATGCCTCCTTGGCATGCTATAAAATGTTTTGGTTTGCTTTTTTTTGTTTTTAGTTTGGGTTGTTGTTTTTTTTTTCTCAAATAGTCAAACTTCCCAATCTCAAAAGAAGAAATTCAGTGACTTTAACTTGATGGCTCCATTTCTTTTCAGAGTTTCAGGAGGACACCTGCCCTTTCCATAAACTAACCCTCCTCTCACAATACAAGTAAGAAGTGTGTCAGGGATGGTAACTATAGGGTGGGGCAGAGGGGCTGTGGTTCAGTTTCCAGGAGACAAGGCTCTGACTTCCACTAACATAAAACAGCACTTCCACGAATGTGAGAAGTTTCTTGTGCCACAAATCCAGTCATTTCCAGGAAACCTGACACAACACATACAGTGCCACATGGGTCACCTTGCCATCCCTCTGCCAAGCTCTGCTGATCAGAGTCACAGCCACAGGTCCCCTTCTACCCAAACATTCAGTCACACCAGGAAGCAATCTTCTCTCCAGTTCTCACGCCAAAATCCCTCATTGTCCCCTGAAAGATTTGACATTTGCAGGGAAGAGCAGGTGGTGACAGGGATCTCTCTGTAATGGCCAATGTAAGGCAGGAAGAGCTAGGCCTTAGCACCACAGCTCAGATTGTTCAACAGTCGGGAAAACTTCCAGCCTTATACCTTACCCAAATGCCAGAGCCTCCTACAGAGACTCCAGCCAGGCTACAGGCCCCAAACAGACATCAGCTGGGGGCAGCTGGGTTGGTAGGGGAGGGATCCTCACTGTTACACCGGTGGCCAGGTGGTAGAAACAAGACTACCTCCCACGCCTTGTTTTGAGGGACAGTCAGATCTCTTCTCTTTCCAGCATGCATGAACAGAGCACCAACAAATCCAAAATGTCCTATAAAAAAAAACTAAGAAAGTATATACCTGTGACATAAGCCTGTATATGTGATATATAAATATCTATACACGCAACACACAGACTTGGGCAACATTTGCACTTGGACCCTGGGCAGTGTGCATCACAGGCTACTGGTAGGGAATTCCAGAGGGCTGTGGAGTTCAAAGGAAATGTGAAGAGCACTGACTGTGAGCACAACTGGAGAAGGAAAAACACAGCAGCCCCAAGTGAAATTCCTACAGAAAGAATGAAGGGAAACAAAAGCACAATGGGACAAACCGGAACTAAGGCACCGAAAGAAGGGCTGGAGAGGAAAGTCATGACTGGGGGAAGTCAGGCAAGGTAGTGTCTCACGGCACAGCACGATACTTGACAAAACAGCAATAAATAGTGAGGGCAAGGGCAGGCTGCTGCCAAGATAACCTGCAAGTGCTGAAACACTGCTCTGTTAAGACATCTCTTAGTAAAGGGGAAGATTTCCATGGAAAGGAGGTAAGTTTGTAATCTAGGCACATCACATACCAGGAGAACTATGTCCCACCAGAAGGACATGACGTGACACTGTGCAGGACGCTTGCTGTGCCTGGCGTCTTCTCTACATCTTACCCCAGAGACTCCCAATGCCTTTCTTGTTCTCAAGGGTCTCACCACCATGAATTTCTCATTCCAAGATGGGCACAACTGCAACCCGGCATGTGTTGACAGACGATGAGCACCGCTGAGTTCAAGCATGACTGATTTTAGTTTTGTCAGCAGGATGGGCTCTGTTGAACCCTTCTCTGCTTCCTTCACCCCTCTTTAGCTAGGACACAGCATGTGGCAAAGGACAGAGGCTGGAATATACTTCTAATCCCAGCATCCAACTGTCAGAGACCCAAGGCCAGAACACTTGACACAGGCCCTAGTTCTTACCACCCCCCCATACTGCTATTTAGACTATTCCCTGATGCATATTAGACTCCCTTCAAATTCTGCAGTCTCTTCTGTCAATTTCATATCAAATAATAGTGCATTCTTAGATACCAAGACTTTTTATCCTCTTAAAATAGAGCTTCTGAAGCTCAGTTTGTATGTTGATTTTAATGTAATTTTTTAAATAATATGGTTCAAAATCCTCAATAATTCCTAAATATATTGTATCAGTTTATCATCCATTCAAACTATTTACCTCAACCCAAATATCTGTTATATCTAAAATCTATAAAGGAAAAAAAATAAAAGGATGGGGCAATTGTTCCTGGAGTAATGCCATAGTCCTCCTGAAGCAAAGCCCCGAAACCACCACACTACCCTCAGTCATTCCCACAGACTTTGCAGAAGAGCAAGGCCAATACCTAGGGCTCCTCTGGAGACTGAAGCAGGTGTAGGTTGGCCTTGAACTCTCTTGGAAAGACAGGAGCTATGCTTAGTTGCACAAGCAGAAAGTGTCAGAACTCCATGGTGGACTGTTTAAATGCCTGCAATTTAAGCCAAGTTTTCAAAGTTTAAGTCTTGACTCCTTTTGAGTGGTTATTGAGGGTGATCAGGAGACTCCCAAAATAATACAGGCTATTGCAAAACCTCTTATCTCCCATAACTAGTAGATAAGACCCTACTGCTGAGGACAGGACACACTTTGGATACAGGACTTGAAGCACTGGAGCAGGAACTGACCTGGAAGTCTTCTAACCCAAGTTTGACTATCATAATGATAGATGATGATATACAAACCATCAAGGGAGAAAAACAATCAATGGTCCAACCCAGCCCTAAAGCCTGAAAACCATTATGACTGGCACAGCAAACCACCTCTATTGGTGCAGTAGTGGCACTGTTATCTGGCGGGGGGGGGGGCAATCAACAGCTGTCTAATTTGACTTAAAGCACTTTCAATGGGAGTGAACTCTTGAGAGTATAAACTCAGCCAAATACACCTGGCAGGAGAGGACATAGAGCCTAGAGAAAACCCTATCACTTTTATATCTCTAGACAAAAGAAATTTTCTTACTATATGCTAAATATCGATCCTTATATTTACAGACAAGCATACTGTACATCATTCATCAAAGAAGCTTCCTTTTTCAACAGATGGAAACTATTGCAGAATTGTACAACTGGTCGGACACAGAGAACATACATCTGAGAGATGCCCAGTATAAGGCAGTGCATCTACAGTTGAACCTCTACAACTAAGGCTCATTGAGCATAGTGGAACAGTGAGTAGTGAGAAAACTAATGCATCCCCCAACTCTCACCAGTAAAGCTTCCTTATACAGCAGAGTGTGATGCACACAGGAGGCCACAACTGGCCAAGTTTTAAAGAATAAGAGGCTGCAGAGTGTATATCCTCGGAAAGGACTCCCGTATTGAACCTCACCCACCCACGGCTCGGGGACCACTACCAAAGAAGGGGAGGAAAGGTTGTAAGAGCCAGGGCTGGTTCATGAACACAAGGAAACACAGACTGTCAGGCCACTGGAAGCTTGCACAGGTGAACTAGTAGCAATGGTGGCATCAAGCACAGAACAAATGCCAACTCAATTAAACAAGGGATCAGAGGGGAGGAGAGAAATGGCTAGTGGGCAGCACTAGATTGAGAACTATTGCAGACTGATTGCTACTGGGTGAGGGAGAGTATGCCTTACATACAGTCTCCAGATGGGCTGACTAGACGCCAGTGGACAAATGTACACTGAAGGACATCTGGTACAAATGCTTGACTGGATAGGACTTAACATACATGGCAAAATACACGAGGTCTGATGGATGGATGGGGGAGGTCTGGGTGGGGGAGAGGAGCCTAAATTGATTAAGAACTATTTTATGAAATTACAAAAGCTCACTAAATTTTTTAAAAAAGTGTAGGTCTCAGTAAGAGGATGTCAAAGTTACCAGAATAAATGTGAGAACATGGAGGCACAGGAAACATGAACTGAGTCCTCTTCACACATCCACAGAAACCTAATTCCTGCATCCTTGGACTATTCCTTAAATCTTGCAAACCTTACAGTGCTGAGCTCAGTGCTGCTGACTTCTGCCTGGTGTATTCATGGGGACTGCTGTGGGGTTCTACGTTAACCTCACCCACATGTCACCATGCATGCCCTCTTTTAGCCCAGCCCTCTTTAAATGTCATATTTGGTGGTCTTGCTCAGTCAGGGTAGATTGTTTCTGCCCCATTCTACACATTGAAGCAGGTCCCAAGGCCAGGCCAGACACAAGAGGCCAGGAGACAGACCCTTCCATGGGAAGTACTATAATAGCTCAAGGCTTCTAACTATATGCATCCCATGAGGAAGTCCCCTTAACTGTAAGGGGACCCTCCACCCTCTGAAAGGAATTACCTGACCATCATTTGACATTTCAATATTAAATTAACTGATACAGAGAGCACACATCTAAGCATTCAGTAGCTCAGCCCAGAATATAGAAACCATGTCAGAGCAATTGTATGACACCAAAGTCAGGAAGTCTTAACCTTGTCCAGCCATTCTGGGTCCACACATCCTTCTATTTCATGACTACTGCCCATCCTCAGCAGTATCTTTGGAAATCATGCCATTAAGTTCTCAGTAGTCACTGAAGCCATTTTCTACACATGTGGATATGTGTTTCCTACTCTCTTATTTAAGGTGTGACACATTAGGAGAATCTGGAGGCTTTGCAAGCCCATGTCTCCTCCACCTTCTCTCAGCCCTTCCCCTACCATGGTGTAAAGGTCTGGAGGGATGGCCCCTGCTGTCCCTGAGAAGGAATATGGACAAATCCTGAATGAGGTCACTTGAGTCACCTGTGTAGTTTAACCTAACCCAGCTTTCCAGGAGCTCTGCCTGCCTTTAGACCAAATCAACTAAGAGACCATACTGAGTTGCCAGGCTTCCATTTCACTTCCACCCACCAGGAGATTAGCATTTTGTTCTATAATAATAAGAGGCAGGTAGCCTAAGGTCCTCAGCTGCGATGGCTAAGAAGTTAGATTGGGCTTTGTGATCCACCGTAACACTGGTATCAGTCTTCATCTTTGTCATCAGCTTTATACATTTGTGATTGCATATGATTTTGACTTATACTAGCATGAATTTAGGGTAACTTATGAGTAGAAACACATGGGACAAATAGGAAAAAGAATAAAGAGTGCTCAGTGAAGCAGACCTGTTATTAACACATCAAGAACACAGCTATAGTACAGGTAGATGAATGGTTAGATGGTGGAGGGAGAGCATGTTAGACATGGAGATGCTGCAGATGAGGTGTGTGTTTACTGTTTATCCAGAAATGAGGTGCAAATGGGTCACATGGCACTGGATCCAGGAGAATGGGTGGGCTCTATAATGTTGCACTAAGATCCTTGATCTGGGGGAATGAGTGAACTCTGCAGTGCAACTCTAAGATTCTCCCACAGCATTCTTCCTGGAGCAGGGAGCATCCCAAGATGCTTTTTCTCACACACTGGTGTTGTGTCAAAAAAATCTGAAGTAGCCCTGAATATTAACAGGATTGAAGCTGTGGTGTACTTGCAAAGGTCAGCCCCACAGCTCTCCCCAAAGAACCAGATTTCTGGGCCTCTAATTGCAAGGGTTCCTGTCTATATGTTTTTTTACCCTACAGAGTTTTTTAAAATCTCGAGTGTCATAAACTAGGTACAGCCTCCTAAGTACCTGGAGCACATTCTAAGTCCTTAAACATACACTCCTAGGATTAGCATTCGGAAACTGGCTTGGGAAGGTCCAGGACACTGGGTGGGAATTACTTCCCCACTTTCTTAAAACAATAACCTATAAATGAAGCCAACGGTCACCTCAGGAAGTTAGTTTGGCCATTCCAGTCCCATAGTGCTATGGCGGCTTTCACAGGTTAGTCCAGTGACCTCTGTGGAGATATTATTGGCACAGGTCTGTCAAACTGCAAGATGACTCTGAAACTGCTCAGAGGAGAAGGATCAAGAGCCTTTAGCTTTGAGCCAAGTCACATACTTCTCATCATTACACCACACTACAAGGAACCAGGAACCTGAGTAAAAAGAGCACTGACCTTAGGAGATCGTCACCTCAGGCTCCACACAGAGTTCACTGCAGGGGTGGGCTATATTTTTATAGTATAGCTTTATACTTAGTGCAAAGATGTGATCTGAGCTACAAGGAGGCTCTATGGGTGAAGAAAAAGCCACAGTGAATAAAATAATTTTGGTCATTAAATTATTGACCTATAACATTTCATTCTGGCAGTAATTTTATAGCACAACCAATTTTCTAATAAAGTCATTTTTAGTTTATGAAATAAAGCCCTTTGATGCATGTGAGGGGTTTTCTGTGATGAACAGGGAGAGATAAAGCAGGAAAACAGTCATTCTGCTCACACAGTGGTGGTATTGGGCATTAAGAGACAGAGAAAGCAAATCTCAACAGCTTATGCATTTACTTCTCCATTTAGCTCAGTGTTGTTGCCTGTTATTATTAGTTTATGAATCATATCATATGGCATTCTATTTGTACAACCTCAATTCTTTTTATAAAAGGAAAAGGTAGTATAAATAACTTTAGTAGCTGGGTAAATAAGAAACTTACTTGGAGTATGTGTTTTTTCAAAGAATAAAAACTTACCTTTAACACAGAATTTTGGAACGGTATCATTTGGCACTCTGATATCCTTGTGTGCAAACTCTGTATAGGACACACCCTTCCAGGACCTCTCCAGGCACAGTGCTTGCTGCACTCAGGCCAGGTTCTGTAGAGCCTCCCACTGTCCCCCTTCCCTCACACCAACATCGCAATTCCTCATCCACATCATTTTATCATGCACTTCATCAGAAAGATGCACGAGGATAATAAGAACTTCCTCTGGTTACTATAGCACCACAGACCAACACAGAGCACGATACAGCAAAATGTGTGCATTGTAGCAAAATGCTCAGTAGCTGTATGAAGGGAAAACCAGGCACTGAGGTCCGTGTCCTTATTTTCAGTACAGGGTAGTGTTCTCCTCATAGGTAACAGCCAAAACTAGGGTCAAAACTCTAAACCAGGAAGCACAATAAAACCATCACGCAGGGCATCCACTGCAACAGCAAGAAACAGCATCTCTACACACCTGTATGAATCAGGTGCAAGTTAGTGCAGAAAGGATGAAACTATGTTCTACTTCCACACAAACCTTCGCTGACAATGCCCTAGGAGACAGGCTGTGGCAAATGAGCAAACTGGCTGGCTGGTTTTCTCTTATTTCTTCATTATGAAATTACAAGCTCTGGAAAAACTTTGGCTCACAAGAAATCCAGTGGAGTGGGGCTGGAGAGATGGCTCAGTGGTTAAGAGCATTGACTGCTCTTAAAGAGGACCCAGGTTTGAGTCCCAGCACCCAATGGCGGCTATGAACTGTCCTTAACTCCAGTTCCAGGGGAATCCAAAGCCCTCTTCTGACCTCTGCAGCATTGCATGACATTGGTGCACTCATATACATGCAGGCAATATACTCATACACATAAAAATAAAAATAATAAAATATTAAAGAAGAAATCCAGTGGATTTTAAATTACCAAGCAATCTTTCTTGCTATTTCAACAATGATATCCCCCCCCCTGCTTTGTGAATTAAACATGCAAGCTTCCCAGCAACCACTCCAATTTCAACTGACATCCTGCTCCTTGGATAGTTTAATTATGTATAACTAGGACTATCCTGCAGGTCTCTGAAGTCCTGTGTAATAGACATATATACTAGATATCCAAATACTTCATCAGAAGTATCTGTTCAACCCATGTGGATATTGTAAAATCAATGACCCTGTTACAAACATTAGAATTTAAATTTAAGATTCTATTCAGCCCACAAACACAGAGGAATGCAGGAATCTCTACCTATCCAAAGGCTATCCAGGTGGGGCGCTCCCAGTTCCTCCCAAGGACCTTCACAATAGAGCTGGGAACTGATAATACTGAAATAATTTAGAACACAGAAGTTGACAAACATAAGAGACCAGAGTACCTACCTCCCCAGCATCACCCTGCTGAGGAAACCTGATTGACCAGCATCTCACTGGCAGCAAGGCAACCTTAGAGACAGGGATGCTCAGGTCTTCCAGGAGTACCATTATGAATTGGCAAAGAAGCAAGAATAGGACCCCCACACATGAAGATCATTAACCTCTTTCTACCCAACTTCTATGAAGAACATGTTTTGATATCATCTTATGACTTCAGAATGAAATATAGCTCAAGGTCAAATCTCCCTGCAAGCTCAGTCTGTGTGGGGGGCCCATCAGCTACAGATGTCAGAGCCTATGGGAATGAATGTTGCTGCCACTCTGCAAGATGGATTTGTTCCTAAAACATCTTCATTCTTGGTAGCAGGACAGGCTGTCTCCTGATGGACATGGACAAATGCTTGAGGCAGCTAAGTCTAGCATCAAAGCCCAGCTAATAGAGCACTCCCTTGCTCCACTCCACTGACCATGTGATGACCCTGAAACAAAGAAGGCAAGATCGGAAACCAGACATAAGAACTAAGTAGCTGCCAACATTTGCACTGACCAAGCCTCATTATCAGGGAAATACATATAATCTGAATTCTCCTTTATGAATAGTTGCCACTGATACATTCTCAAATGTGTTTCATATAGCACACACACACACACACACACACACATACACACACGCACACACATGCATGCACACACACATAACTCATGAAACAGGAAAAGCAGAAGATATATTGTTTACACTATATGCTACATTTTCATCAAGAAATCAAATTTCCTACCCTCAAAAGTTAATTGCATAAAGTGTTAAAGCATACAGGAGTCCACCATGGCTTACAGGGGAGAACCGCCTATAAAACAATAAAGACAGGTTAACTTTTCACTGGAAAAATCATCAGTCACACAATAAAATGATATATGTGAGAAAGTTGCTCCTCAGAAAATTACCAAATCCATGCAGGACTCAGCATGCCCTGTGGACCTACATCCACCTAAGGCTCACCAGCTTGAATGTGGTCACACAAGAGCTGGTCCTGAATGAGACAAGGGGAATGTCCCAAAAGCTGGGGTCAGGGTCACCTCTAGTTTGTGATCCCTCACCAAAAATGAGTTTCAAGGTAGGGGAGACCCAGTGGTGTTGTCTAATAGCAAATCCTAACAGAAGGTGGCTGTACTCAAGCCAGAGACAGCAACTGAAATCCCAGACATCAGCAGCAGCTACCCTGTCTGCCTGGGTCAGCTGCCACAGTCCAGTGCACACAGCTGCTAGGCTGGACTTTTCAGGAATACAGTTCGCAAGCCGAAGACAAAATAAAGGTCACAATATTAGGAGTCACTGAAATGGGGAAAGGGAAGAATGTCTAGAAAACTGAATTAACCTACGCCCAACCCAGGCCTCAGTTCTCCTATGAACAAATTCCAAAGGGTAAAGAGAAGAGTAACTGGTGAAGTTAACCTCTTTACCTCAAACACCAAAATTATTACAAACAATCAAAGTAGGTTAAATGATGATATGCTTTTCTTTGAAAAAAATCCATGTTTAATTCAGAAACATGAATCATATATGAAGTTAATGGCATCCACAGCATTTCTAAAATAAGGAAGAAAACAGACAAGAGCATGAACGTAGTGACTCATCTTTTCTAACTGTGGTGAAATTTTCACATCACCATTCCATCCCAATCATACCAAGTCTATTCATGGTGCCGTGCCACTATCTCCAGAATTTTATCCATCTTCTAAGACTGAAAACTTCCCCCAACCCAAAGCTGATCTTAGGCAGAAATTTTGTAAACTATTCCACAAATCACCAGAATAAAAGCTGATTACACTCATGTACATTTGGAACTTCATGTTCTGTTGAAACACAAAGGCCCTCCCCATTATGCTTGTGTATTAGATTTCTTCGATAACAGAGCAGCCTGGATGTGCTAGATCTAATCCTGTTGCAAGAACTAAAATTCTGAACAAACACAGACCTCCAAGAGTCATTTTTTTCCTCCAAGTACTGGTCCTTCCGTTTGGTGCAATTCCTTCCCTGTTCACACCTAAGGCGATAACTCAGGTCCTCACCAACTTCAGGTTGAACTGTTTTTTCAGGACCTCCTGGCCAATGTCCACTACAGTCAGGGCTCAAAGGAGGCAATCTTCCTGGGTCTAGGAGCCAACAACCAGGATTCTTAGGAAATGTAAATAAAGAATCTTGTGCTGGCATCTTCCAAACTAACTTGAAACTTTGCATATAGCAAACTGTCTCACAATACCCAACACTCATTTAAGTTCTAAACAGCCACTGCGATCATCACAGGGTAGAGCTTAGTTTGTTTTATCATCTTGATGCTTCCGGGCCTAGAATGGCACATGGAGTCTGGCCCCTGCTCCTCCTCACACGTCAGTGTGCTTCTTTCAGGTATATGTCTACTAACAAATACTTTCAGAAAACAGAGGCTTAAAAATACCCAACTGTGTTATAAGCATGTTTCTCCATACACGGTAAATAGGTTGACATATGTTTTAGTAGGTAAAAACAAACAGAAACGGTTGTGCAAACTCGCTAAAAAAGGATGTGGTCGATAACATATCAATGCATATTTTTAAGTAAATAATGAAAATCCATTTTCCAAAAACCTCAGTGCTTTCATTGGACTAATAAACATAAGTGACACCCTTTACCTCTCAGTAACCATACCTGTTTAGAGGGTATGTATAATACAACAAAAGTAATCTCACTAAAGCAAGCCCCTCTATCATCACAACATCAATGAGGAACTGTCAGAAAGCCTCTGTTTTATACCCAACGAAAATACCCTGGGATTTACTTGTGTATTTGTTAAGACACAGATGGTTTTAGAACTGAGTAAAGTCTGCAGGACCCTTTGTAGAAAGTAGCTGCATCCACCATCTGCTCCTCAGCCTTGAAGACTCATTTTGAGGAAAATAGCTTTAATTATTAGCTCTATTCATGGAGTAACCAAAGCATAGATCCATAGGCTAATACAATATACATTCTCTTTTTTAAATGTTAAACAATCAACTTTCAAAGGGATTTACAGAACTTCCTTTTCTCCACATTTCCTCAGAAGAACTCAGAGCATGTATATTCAGATTGCAGCCAATCACACTGTCCATTCACAATGAGAAGCTGCAGGGCAATGCAAGCACCCACCACAAGATCCCTGTTCCATCCTGACTCAATCAAATCTTGGAGAGCATGCATCTGGCCAAATCCCACCCTGATGGCCAGTGGACTCCAAACACCCCACACTGGCCAAAAGCAGTGTCAATTTTTAGCAAAGATGTAAAGTAAGCAAACCAAACAGCTTTGAAAATTATCTAGTCATCTTTTAAAACAAGCCATGTTCCCTTGAAAATTCAAAATCACAATCATTTGAATCCACTTCTTTTATCAAAAACAGAAATCGAGCTTAACTTGTACCTCACCACAGAACTGAATAGTCCATCTTTTCTGCTTCTTTCAGTAATTTCTCTCTCTTTCTCTCTCTCTCTCTCTAACACACACACACACACACACACACACACACACACACACACACACACACATACGCACACACAATGTCAACTGCAAAAAGTCCATAAAACTTTGGTATCACATCTCTCAGTGCCACTGACACACAACTTGTGGTCTCAGATCAGAAAGAGGCAGAACTTACCTGTGTTCCTGTCTGGTAATATGCAGCAATGCTTCTGCAGAATGCCGGGCAGAACCTGTTTCAAAACAAATAAATAAAATGTACTTGGTTATTATTCAAGCCAAGGACGGCATCTCATTAACTGCTGTGAGGGATTTTCTAATAAGGTCTTTCGATGCTACACAAAGTCATTGCACCCTGGATGGTCTCACAAATTAAACGATACAAAAAATGCTGATGACATACATTTTTCATCAAAAAGGTTAATCAGGTAAGTGTGCTGATTGTATATGCTGCTTCTGGGATGGGGCTGCTGCTCAGGAAAGCACACCCTAATGGATCCTGAGAGATCTGCAAAGCGGCACTTGAGGGGCTTCTGTGTGCAGAGAAATTGGCCTGCCAATTTTCCTGATGGCTTTTAAAATATTAGGTGCAATTAGAGCCTGACAATGAAGCCTCACTGGGATTACGCTGGGTCTTCATCGAGGACCTAAGCTCAGCTATTCTCATCATAGAAGATTTGTGAGGATAACGTAAAGCAAAAGGCTGTGTTTATACTCTGAGCTTTGTGGGAAGAAGTGTCTTGTTTGATAAGGGGACGAAAGGTGAAAATAATGGAAAATGGTTTTATCACGAAAATTCCACAGTGTAAAACTACTGCAAAGCACAGGCTGGAAAAACTGCAACCAAAGATTCCCCATAGGAAATTTATGATCATGCTTCCTAAGTCACTTTAGAGAGAAGCTGAACTTTCATGCCTCCACAAGACCAGGCACAGTCAGTTCCTCAGCCAGCAGTGGCAGCTGCCCAAAGGTCTCTGCCAGGAGGACAGTATTACTTCAGATGTGCTCCATTCCAGGACATAAGCATCCCAGCGAAATGCTAGGAGTCTAATTCCTACCTTTGTGGAATTAGCTGCATTTTCTCTGCCATAACCACCTTCTCCTCTTCTACCTCCTCCAACTACCCTGTGTTCAGGAAAGAATGATCTTACCCTAAATATAATTGACTGGATAAGACAGCACCAGCAGTATTTGATGCTAGATAAACCTAACAACAGAAAACAAAGCAATAAACAAAGAAGTAGCTAGTAAATGCTATGAAAAATATAGAATTAGAGTTCAAAAATATACTCCTGATTGTTACCCAGTTGACTGCTGAGTTGGGACACAGACCAGAGATTATGAAAACCTCAGTCAATTTATCTCCATGACAAGAGCCACAGTATCAACTCCAGTCTGTGCTTCAGAATGTATGTATGGTATTGAGAGCCTCCATCAGCTAGGACTGACCCTGGGAGTTGTTTCTTTTTTCTTTCTTTTGAGAATTATCCTTTATTTTCCTTAGCTTATTTTTGGAATGAGTTGTTTGTTTTCTTGTTGATTAGGTTTTATTTTTTCCTATTTTTCCTTTTTATTGAATTTTTACAATTTACATACAATGTATTTCGACCTTATTTAAATCTACTTCCTATCCACACCTTCTCAGAAATTGTCACCTGCTGACCAATTTAATGTGCCCTCGAAAGAGAATGACTCGTCCACTCCAGCAGACATCAGTTGTCAATAGTTTCTCAGGTAGGACTGGGGTTTCTTACCTACTTCCCCATATCTGTGCTGGGATTTTACCTAGTTTGAGCTTACATGGGAATTGTGCATGCTGTCACTATTACTATGAGTACATATGAGCAACTAATCAGCTGTCTGGGAAATTGTTTCCTTGTGGTCATCCACCACCTCTGGCTCTCACAATCTTTCCACCTCATCTTCCTCAATGATTCCTGAACCTTGGGAGACAGAGTTTTAATATAGATGTCCTATTCAGGGATAAGCAGTCTGCAGTCTTTTACTCCTGCACTTTCTGGTTCTCTGTGTTAATTACCATCTGCTGCATAAGGAAGCTTCTCTGGTGAGAGCTGAGAGATGCATTAACCTATGGGCATAACAATAAATCATTAGGCGTCAGTTTAATACTATATCAATTTTGCAGAAAACTAGGCCTGTTGGATATCTAGTCTTAGTTCCTAAGTCTGATATCAGTTGTAAAGTGATTGGTTACTCCCATAATATTTATGTCACTGTTGCACTGGTGGACATCAGTCCAGTTATAGATTTCAGGATT
Source organism: Nannospalax galili (assembly GCF_000622305.1). NCBI lineage: Eukaryota > Metazoa > Chordata > Mammalia > Rodentia > Spalacidae > Nannospalax > Nannospalax galili. The sequence goes on along the minus strand of NW_008335593.1, from coordinate 544,630 downwards.
CACAACTAGGTGAGGTTGGTGATTAATTTTTTCTTCAGGTAGCATGCATAGCACTTTCCAGCACTATGAAAGCTAGCCAGTTGAGATGAGGCTGTCAGGATCAGCTTGGCTTCTAGAAGTTGTTTCTGACCCCTTCCCTACAGAAGTCATGACCCTTTAATGCTAAGGATGCAGTAACACACAGAGTTACAATCTAGCCCTCCACCAGTAAGGACTCCTTGACTTTATGCTCCCCTCACTCAACAGCTAACACATACTCTTTGCTTCCCACTTCCAGCACTTTCCAAAGGTTCTATAGGTCCATACCAGGCCTGGTAGCCAATCTCTCTCAAATGGCACAAAATGGTCCAGTGAGTTTAGAAAGTACTATACCCCTCGTGACCTATGTGAAGAATGAAAGAACATCTCTGTAGGAAGCTTCTAACAACCCCAGTTAGACCCATTTGCCCAGAGGACTCTTCCTGGTTCCTTCTAACCTTCTAACTTCCAGAGAGTAAAACTAACCAACCAACTAGAGAAACCTTGTAACTGGTCACTTTAGCCCCTTCTCCACCCCAGAAAAACAATTAGGGATGCACCAGTAGGTTAACTTCACTAAGGAATGAGATAGGCCACAGAACATAGTCACAAGGCAATCTGGGTCCTTTCCAACACCCTTAATGCCAGGTGTGGTGGTTTGAATGAGAATGTCCCCCATAGGCTCCAAGTGTTTGAACATTTTGTTCCCAGTTGGTGGCACTGTTTTGGGAGGTCTTAGAAAATGTGGCTATGCTGGAGGAAGCACGTCACTGGAGGCAGGCTTAGAGAGTTCTTAAGCCATGCTCTTGCTTCCTGTGCCTCCTTGAAGATGTAGAGCTTATCTTCCACTCCTCCTCCAGCTACCTCTGCCACCATACCTCCCCGCCATGATGAACACTTGCCCCTTTGGAACCATAGGCTCAAATAAACTCTTCCTTCTATAAGTTACTTTGGTCAGTGTTTCTATCACAGCAACAGAAAAGTGACTAATACATCAGGTCTTAGAGGCAACTGAATTAGCCACATGTCCCACAAATGTATCTTAAGGATCAGGAAATGAAGTGATCATTGCCTTAGCCTGCTATTCTCTCCCTGATCCACTGGGACATAGGGAATACTTAATCCAGGCACAAATTAAGTGGCAGTGACATATTGGTAGCTTTGGAAAGATCATAAGATGGTTGTGAGAAGGTATATGTGAGATGGGAGAAGAAGGAAGGTGGCCTGCATTGGTAGAGCATAAACATTCCAGCACACCTACATTCCTTTTTAGCTAAAACTCCCCTCAAGTGTGGCAGCTGAGCCACTGACTCCAGCTTCTGACATCACAGACCCAGAGAGACAGACAACAATGGGAGCAACCTCATCCTTTAAGTACTGTGTTCCTTTAGAGTTCTAGGTTCTCACTTGGGAGGGCCACAGTCAACAAAGGAATTGCCAGAATGTCACCCTTCTCCTGAGTCCTAAACTGAGTCCCAGACTCAGGTCAGGTCCTGGAAGCCATAGTGAGTGTATGGGGGAAGGTCCAGTCTGAGGAGCACTGAGTGTAAGAAGAATGTGTCAGATTGTTCGACATGTGTACAGACTTATTACTCTTCCTAGGGATGGCTGCTCTTGGTCAAGCTCACTGAGGTGTGGACACTTGGCTCTGGGGCCCAGGTGACTTCACACTCCAGCTTCCGAACTCCCTTCAGAGCTTCCCCAAGAGGCTGCTACCCCACAAGGCCATCAATACAATCCAAGGGTCTTTCTTTGATGGTCCCTTTGAAGAAATACTCCCTCTCCATCATAGCCTCAAATCTTTTTTTTGAGCACATCAAGTAGCTTTTCACTGGACTCCAAACAGAAAAATACAAGGAGCTAGAAGTCATAAACAGATCATGGTAGAATTCACCTTGACTTTCCAAAAGGCAGACGATCTGTGTTTAAAAATGGTGTCCATATCTAATCTTGACAGTCTCCTCCCAGATTCAGTCTTGGGATGACACCTGCACTAAATCTTGGATAGAGCCACAGACTCTCAAATGTCGGGCACACATCACTTCTTTGCAGCTGGTTGAAAGGAACGGCCAGGCAGGACTGTAATGGGTTTATTTATTCCGCTCTGAAGGATTTACAGAAGGCAGCAAAGGAGAATGAAATTATCCTGCCTGCCCAAAGGCACCTTTAAAAGTTCAATCCCACTCAACCTGCCTATTCTTTGAAAGCATTTAACTGCTGAAGATAATTGGAGATGTTGTCTTCTGCTCACCAAATCAGGGAAGGAGGTAGTATGAACACATTCACCCGCACCCCCAGAGTCACCATTAGCACTCCCCAAGAGAGCCCACCATTCCATGCTCTGAGGTAACCCTGACAACACCTATGCATTGTGCTGAGTTCAGGCCAGTACAGTTAATCAGTTTGAAGTCTGTGATCTAGGAAAAGTCTCCTACATGGCATGTAACCTCTTACAGCTGGTATGACAGGCGTCAGAACACAAAAGCATGCTGCTACAAAGTCTGCAGTCCTAAAGTCCAAAGTTAAGATGTAGGTAGTGCCATATGCCCATTTAAGACTTCAAGAATGACCTTTCCTGTCTTTACAGCTCCCAGAACCTTGTGGTTATGTCTTTTCAATCTCCATTGCACCTGCATGGCTTTTCCCTATCTACAGAGTGCTCCCTCCATACATGCACCAGCATGGTCTTCCGTACATATCCAAATGGTCCTCCACCTCCTGTATACATATGTACCCACATGGTCTTCCCTCCATACATGTGCACCCATACCCTCATGGTCTTGCCTCCACATGCATGTACCCATACCATCTTCCCTTCTCATGCATGCCAGGATGTCCCTTTACATAGAGACAGCCCTATTCAATTGGATCCCACACCAGTGGCCTCATCCTCCCTTAGCTCAATCTTCTATATCCAAATTGACATGCATTCTGAGGTACTATGGGTGACTAAAGCTCTAATGCATCTTTTGGGGGGACACATGGTAAAACTTAGCAGTTGGGGAATTCCAGTCAGGGCTCTATTTCATTGCTAGCTGTCATGTATTAGCAAATTATGGAGCTCTCTGGTCCTCAGTTGACTTCTGCACAGAACTCCTTCAAAATGTAGCTTGAACACCCCTAGCCTATCAGGCATCTCTGGTTTCTTACTGCACCAATACTCTCAAGTCAGACTTCTTGTTCTGACATTCAAGTCTCCTTTAGTTTGCTGGTGTCTTCCCTCCCCAGTGCCTTTGGGATGGCAACTCACTCATTCCCATATGTACAGCATTCAGAACAACCTCAAGCCACATATGTCCTTGAACCCATCTCTCTCCCAATGTCTGAGTCATTCTACCCTGTGGCCTCAAATGTGGCCTCAAGTTACCCCTCCCTCGTCGAGCCCCCAAAGAGGACAGAAATTGTGTGAATGAGTATCTGATATGTGCCAAGGACTTAGAGGTGACCTGTACTGGGTGGTGTCCTAGTTACTTTCTACTGCTGCGATAAAATGCTGACTCAGCAACTTGAGAAGAATGGGTTTATTTCATCTTATTCTTCCAGGGCACAATCCATCTTTGAGGAAAGTCAGGCAGAAACCTGGAGGCAGGAACTGAAGTGCAAACCACAGAGTAACACTGTTTACTGACATTCCCCTGGCTTGCTCAGCAATCCTTTTATACATCCCAGGCCCATTTGTCTAGAGAGGGCACTGCCTTCCTACATCAATCAGCAATTTTAAAAATGCCTCAAATAAATAGCCAAAGGTTAATGCAATAGAGAAAATTCCTCAGTTGAGGATCCCTTTCCCCAGGTGATTCAACTTGACACAAACCAGCAAAAGGCACAGATTAGAGCCTGGGGGAGGAAGAGATGGTGCTGGCAACAGATGGAGGAGGGGCTGTGACTCTTTGACAAGCCGCCATAAGATCTTCCCATCTACTGGGTACTCTCCTCCTTTTAGCCTGTGTACTGGAGCTATGATGGCGTTCCTGAAAGTCTTTATCTCAATGACCATGCTATGTTGGCATCTCCTGGGCTCACCATCCTGTTGATCAAACAGAAGGGTCTCCAATGTGCCTAGGGGCTTCCTGCCTCCATCTCTCATCCATTTCCCCTGACTAGGCTTCCTCCTGCCAAGTTATCTCTGCCCCTGGAGACTCATGGATTCTAGCAAGCCTGATTCCAAAATAAGTCATGGACTCAGCAAAATATTTCATATCAGGAATCTGTTTCCTTTTTGGTGAACTGGGAACAAGGTGCTAGAGTATTAGTGGCATGTGAGATGCTCTGAACCACCCATGCCAGATGTTCAAGTGTCAACAGAAGTTATGTGTGAACAGATTTGGTCTCAAAGAAAGCTGGGGTTTTGCATCTACTCATCAGTTTCAAATTCAGTTGTGCTTCCCCTGAACATTCATTTGATAGTCTGTGTATTCTCTCCCCAAGTCCATCAAGCACTTCTTCACGCTCCTGAATCTACATCCTGATGATAGATGATAATAAGGAAAAGATATTTTTATAACTTTTTGTCTTCACATATAATCTTCTAAGCTTAGACAATTTTGAAGTTCCTTTTGTTTTACTTACTAGGTAGACACCTTGTGGTGTTTTCACTACCCCAAGATGTTTTTATTCTGCAATATCTTGAAACTCGTGGTGCTTTCCACTCACTATGTCTAACTGTTGATAAAGTTGTAAACTAAAAGAATGGTAAGTTCACCAAATGGTTTAATGAGGCACCTGTTCCAATTAGTCCAAGAAAAGTATAGATAAAATGTGACAGATATCTAAACATCTGCCAGTGGTATTTTCCGTTTTTGTAAACTGCAATGACTGTTAGAGGATTCCTAGCCCAGTTAGTGAGGCCTAGCCATGGATCAAAAGGTGGCAGATGTCCTGACCCATTTCTGGGATATTTAGTTTGTAAGCTATGATGACCAACTGACCTCAGGAAGGAATTTTCCTGAGATAGCATGGTCCGTCATGAAAAGAAACATAAGGCCCAGGTGCCAGCCTTATGATGATGTAAAAATGCCTATTTAATCCACATCTGTATTTCTGGTTGAGTCCTAGAGACTCTAAAAGCCATATTTGCTGATTCTGGGACCTTATACATGAGAAGAGAATAGAACGAAATTTCCAACTCTCTCGGGTGGATGCTTGGTCTCTTAGCTGGCTGAAGAATTTTTCCATAACGACTAAGCCCATCAAGCACTTCTCCAACATCCTGAATCTACACCCTGATGATATAATAACCCAGGTCTTAGTTCCTCTCTGAGACTGTTTTTCTCTCTCTTTCCTCATCCCAGAATCTACCCCTACCAACCAGTCATGCATCTCCACTCTTTGTCTCTCAGCAGAAAGAGTTTACTTCCTGTGCTGGATAGCTCTAGTGTTAACTTGACACACCTGGATTGAGGGAGCCTCAACTGGGGAATTTCCTTCATTGGACTGGCCGGTGGCCATTGTCCATGGGGCACCTTCTTGATTATTGAGTGACGTAGGAGGGCCCAGCACACTGTGGGTGGTGCCACCCCTGGACAGGTGGGCCTATGTTGTATAAGAAAAGCAGGGTGAGCAGAGGCCATGGGAGCAAGCCAGTAAGCAGCATTCCTCCATGGCCTGCTCCAGCTCCTGACTTCAGGTTCCTGCCCTGAGTGCCTACCTTAGGCTCCCTGATGAACTGTGACCTTGGAGATGTAAGATAAATAAACCCTTTCCCCACCAAGTTGGTAGTGGTCAGAGTGTTTGTCACAGTAATGAAGAAACAAACTAGACACTTCCTATTCACAAAGAAGTCATGTGTTCATTCTGTAGCATATTTGCTGTGATGCAAGAAAGGATCATCATCCTGCAGCATAAGCCTATGGGCCTGATGGACCCACCCTCTAAACCTACCTGAATGATGATAAAACTCACATCCCTCAGTTCTCAGAAACACCAATGTCTCTGCCTGTTCTCTTTTCCTGGAACTCCCATTATTCATCTGCTGGGATGAAGGGGCCTAATTGTCTTCTCCTCCCTCTTTCTCTGCCTTTTTGTTGTATTCCAGGCCTCCAGTGACAGCCTCAGCTCTGGAGACGCACTGTTACTTCTTCCAAGCTTCTCCTTTTCATGATTGTTCCTGATTGTTCCTTCGTCCAGCAGCTTCATCTTGGCTCTGTATGCAGTACTGGCTCTTCTCTCTCTGAGGACAGGAACACTGACAGCTCCTCTGCACCTGGCATTGTCTGTTTACAGTGACATTTTCTTGCTCATTTGCTTAATTACCCCCATGACTGTGAAGGCTGATGTTCCATGGCCACACACCTTGCTTGAGATCAAGGCCTATGTGTTATCACTTGACACCAAGTACCATGAATGTGGGGTCAGGCCAGCATCATAGATGCCCAGTCTGACAGCAAAGAGGAAGGACGCATCGTAGGCCAGCCACAGACAGGCTACACCAGACTCCCAGCTGGGAACTGCTTTGTGTATCTCCATGTACCTCCCTCATGCTCAGCAGCAAATGGCAAAGATACTTGACATTGGCACTGGTAAGTCATGTGTACACCAGAGCTCTTAATAAAATTGTAGCCTCTGAGGTGGTTGTGTGCGCTGAGGATGGAGTACCTGGGTGCTGTCTAGCTCCCTCACACACAGGGACACCAACTGATCCAAGGCTGTCTTAGTAGCCAACTATAGGGTGAATACATTCCTTTCAAGCAGCCTGAGAGTTAGAGGAGGAAGAGCCTCAGCAGCTAGAGAGGAGAGCCTCAGCAGTGTCAGGCTGCTATTGTGTGGTTCTCATGGAAAGCAAAGCCTGGACACTGAGCAAGTTGACATCAGTGCCCTCATCTTTGTCATCTGTGAAACAGGACCACTTCAAGGACTAAAGGTTTTATGTTCCATAAGCCAGTGAGTGCAATCTACCATGAAGAACTCAAACCTCAGCCTGTACTAGAGATATCTATGCACATGGGAGCTATCTGCATAGCATCCTGGTCCCCAAGTGGGGCCGGGAACTGTTTCATAAGCTCTCTGATGATGGTTGCTGATGTGGTTCAGGAAACACAGTTTGAGAACCATGAGAACAACATAGCTAGCTGTGAACAACAGAGCCATCCTCTCACCCACTGACTGTCCCATTAGAGTTCATGTAATAGAACCATCCCATCAAGTAGGCAGAGGGTCTGGCATGAATACTCAGGAGATAGAAGGCAGAAATACTTGGCATACAGAAATCTCAATGTGTTTCTACAGCATGAATGGGAGATGGAGGGCTACTTGGAGGAGGTAGAAATAGCCCCCAAGTATCTCTAGAAGGGATTGGAGTAAGTACCCTCAGTTTGAAGGCACATGGTATCCCAAAGGGCAGGAGTGAGACAGGTAGTTGGACATCTACATTTTCAGACTTGCATCAGGCTTAGGTACCTTTGCTCTACCAATACCAATCCCTTTTCACATCTCTTCTTAAGAACAATCTAGTACTGCTTCCTCAGTACTAGACTGGCAAGTCATGCTAACTTGGTCATGTCAAGTTTTAAACACCTCTGGCTCTTATGTGTGCATATTGTAACCAAAAATAGTTCTAAGAATACCCACAAAACTAACAGGAGTAATCAAAATTTACCGGCTTGTGCATGGGACCTAAGGCTGCAAACAGACATGAACACCAATCAGGCTGCAAGCCCAGCAAGGCCACAGGACACCACAGCCACTATCACCAGACTAAGCAAAGCTGGGCTTCATCTGCTCCATCCCCCACTCACCGGAAACAAGAGATAGGAACGTTCTTCTCTCAAATAATGTTAAACAAAAACATGTTCTATTAAAACTAAACTAAAACTCCTGCAGACACCGACTCTGCAGTCAGCACGTTCCACTCACGAGCAAGAGACTCCCATGAGTCCTTCATGTCTCACAGTCACTGGAGACACCCAAGGATCATCAGATATTAGGAGCAAGGCGCCACTCTGAGAGACCCCAAAACTGTAAGAAATACTATTTTAAAATGAGACATCCAAAATCAATGATTGTCAACATTTCAGAATGTAAGAGACAATATTTACTTGGTTGTTTGTTTAGTTGATTGGTTAGTTTATCTTTTGAGACAGGGTCTCTCTGTAGCCTAAGTTGACCTTTAACGCATTTACCATCCTCAAACTCCTGACTGCTGGCATTGCAGGTACAAGGCTCCGTGCCTGGCAATACTAGCTTTTATGTGTGAATAAGAAGTGGGATTCTACCCTCACAGAAGCAAAACCTATAGAGCAAGAAAGAGCATTTAGAAGTCAGAGTCAGAAGAACCAAATTTTAATAAAGTAAAATGCTAAAAAAAATAAATTCAAGACAACATCTCAGAAAGTAGAGAGAAAAATATACAAAGGGTAAACAGAAACTTAGTTCTGGAGTTTTCTACCTGACAAAGAGAGACAAAGCAAGAGATCCTTGAAGACAAAGTGAGTGTGCTGAGCAAGCTAGCCTGACCTACAGACATGCGGGAAATAGACTCGGGACTTAGAACCCCACAGAGCACCCAGTCACATCCTGGTGACTAGCCTACTACACCACAGTAAAATGCAAACTAAAGGGAGGCTCCAAACACAACCACAGCATGGAACACTGGCGGCTGAGAAGCAAAGAAACAGAGGAACAGTGCTCTGGAAACTGTGAAGGAAACATCTCCCTATATACACTGCCCAAGAAAGAAGACAGCATCAGATACTTCAGTTGTGAGCTAAGGCATTCTGAAATGACTCCATTTCTGCTATGAGGAATCTGTTGGAGAACACCCTGCACCACCACAGAGGGAAAATAGAGAAAAATAAAGCCTGGGATAAAGGGATAAGGCTGTTGTCAGAAAGAAGAGGCAGAGAAAATCATGTAGGGTAAGAGTGGCCTAGAGGATGATGAGATGCTCCTAAAACACTTACTCATGTAAGGTAGAGCTGAGCTGCACATAGAGAGGAAGCAAAATCCTCATCTATCAGTGAGGGGAAGTGCCAGAGTGTACTGCCAGCGGCTTAGGACAACCAGTGGTTATAGTAGGCACATGTGTGAACCAGATGCAATTAAAACATGGAGTGCACAAGTCCTCATGATGACTCTTACAAATCTGAGGAGGCAGTACCAGACTATCCTTCAGAAAAAGCAACTTTGACTCGGACACAAACCCTTTGGAAGTGAGAACTGCAGATGTTTCCGAAGATTCCCACTATAGTCAGAGACAGCCATGAACTTGGTATGTTTAACTCCCTGTTCTAAACATAATATCAACAAATCCCAAAGGAGCACAGCCTGGGTAAGAGCCAGATATACATTTAATGAGCTCCAGCCTGATGGAAACTATTACTGATGAAGTTCTGACAAAGGGTCAACCCTATGCTTCTTTCTAAATGTAATTCCAGCATGCTGGGCTGAGCAGGACATGTCAGTCATAAAATGAACAGAACCTGGCTGAGCACCATGCACTACACTTTCCTTACCCCTTACCCAGAAGGTACATCAGGGTAAGGTATACCCTGGCACATCTTTCTTCACATATACCTAGCATGGGTTCTGTTCTGCAGTGTGAAAGAGGCAACATAACTTATAATCTAATCTCCAATAAAATAAGAATACGGGCAACATCACTAAACATCTCACAAAGTCTACACATTTCCTTGGGCTAAAACTATCTCTCTCTCTCTCTCTCTCTCTCTCTCTCTCTCTCTCTCTCTCTCTCCCCTTCCTTCCTTCCTCCCTTCCTCCCTCCCTCCCTCCCGGTCAGCCTTGGCTGCTGTAACAACCACAGATTGGGCTTAAACAACAGAGGATAATTTCTCTTAGTCCTGGAAGCTACAGGTCCAAGATCAAGGTGTCATAGATTCTGTTCCTAGTGTGGGACATTTCCTGACATGCACACTGCTTTACACACACTATCTTCATCTCAGATGGGACGTGATAGAATGGGTCTCTTCCTCTTTTTATGACCCCAGAACGAGCCCCACACTCATGGGCCCTTGTCACCACCTCTACACACCATCTCTCTGAGGGTTATGGCTTTAACATAAGAAATTTGGGGGACACAAACTTTCAATGATAATACTACTTAAACATTCTCTGAATTTTTTTAATCATTATTTTTAAAAATTTTAATAACTAAATGATTAGAAGAAGCATTTCACTGCAGCTTTAACATATTCAGTAACACACTCCAGAGCAAGAGTACATCTCTTTCACAAGTGGGTGCAAGTTTCTAGATACCCAGTTGAGTTAATACAGTTATACAATATTGAACTCAGTATAACCCTGTAAGACATAAAACTGAATGAGGTTTTTAAACCTTTAAAAAAGATCTCCATTTCATTTTAGAATATATTGTTCCTTGCAGAAAGACTCATTGGTTTTGCTACTAACGCTGAGATGTTGGCACATGCATCTCTAATCTGTATGCATCTGATTATTACTAGTCATAATTGGTTGCACTTGAACCCTTGGCACCTGTGTATGTCTATAAAGTCATCGGGCAGATTTCAATAGTAATGTTTATCACTTCTACTAATTAGCATGACATAAATTCCCATGCTTCCTCCTCAAATATAATACATTAAAAAAAATTTGTTGATTTTTTTTTGTGTGTATATCACAGAGAACATCCCAAACCATCTTATTCAACTATACACCCACTTCCCAGATGGCACCCTCCTCTGATAAATAAGTATGCAAACAGACATAACTCCAGGAACCAGGATAATGGAAATGAAAGAGGGAGGTAAAGGAAGTTACCTGAAAGAGAAGAATGGTAGGAAACACCCTCTATTAAGGGAGATATATATAAAAATTGTGTTAGTCTAAGGGAGGGGGGAGGGAAGGGTATACAAGGATCCTAGGGAATAAAGGAAAAGAAGGAGCTCAAGAGAGGTAGGACCATAGGAGAAGTATATTCGTAAGGGATAAAGGGGGGAAATGGGAGCACCTTAAGTGAGAAAACCATGATGGAGGGGTGAGACAATGCAAGTGATAAGTAATGCCTAGCTAGTCTTGAAAACCAGAGGGAACCATATTAGTCCTACAACCTCCTAGCAAATTATACATAGCAGATCAAGAAATATATGTCTAGGTAAGGTTTATCTGAGAACTGATCTTTGCCCAAGATTTATCTACATGACACACAGTAATTAAAAGTACCAGACTGGTGGAACTAACCTTCTTGGATGTTTAACAGACATACTTTGAGGCCTATACTAATTTAGTCAGAGGGACATAAAGGACAGCTTTTGCTCCTTGCCCTCCTCAGTCAACTAGTTCCAGGGGACTATAAGCATCTCTCAAAATATCCTGTAATTGTGGTGGGTCACCTGTCCTCTTGATCAAGGAGGCTGAGGAGACCCCACCAGATGGACTTGAACCAGTGTCCGGTCTACAAAGAGGAGGGTCAACACAGAGGAATCACTTCCTCCATGCTTCCAAGCGAAGTAAACCATGGTCGAGCAGGACCTTTGACTTATCTTCACATAGGTGGAACTGGTAAAAGAAAGGAGCCAGGGGCTCCTCCCAAGCCCATGTGACCCCCGAGGAATAGATCCTAATATGACCTTAAGAGTAAAACTAAATTGGTTTATCTGGGCCAACTGTATGACTTTAAACATCCAAAAGGAAAGTACAACCAAAAATTCTCTAAAATTTAAAACCATATTGGTCAACAAAAAGACATATCAACCCAAGAGCTGAAAAATCAACTCACCAGACAAAATTAGTAGCCCTTTCTAGTTACTCTGGCATTAAAAACAAGAGACTTCTAACTCCCAAAATGCCACCTTCATTGCAACAGACTATACAACTCAGGATGTATCAACAAAGTCACCACAGTGCCCTACTCCAGGGGAACCAGTATAGCATTTCATGGTATTACTACAGAGCCAAACATGTGGATCTCCACTGTCTCTCTAAGCTCCATCCTGCCTTGTGAGCTCTGACCTCATCCTGAGAGCTCCTCAAGTACACAGACCTTATGGGATGCTGGCACAGAGATCACAGCTGTTAGGACTGGGTGTGGAAATGTCCCTCACAGCCTCAAGTATTTGAACACATGATTCCCAGCTAGTGTTGACGTTTTGGGAAGGCTGTAGGACCTTTAGGAGATAGGACCTACCTACCTCAAGGAAGCACATAAATGGGGCAGGCCTTGAGGGTTACAGTCAGCCTCTGGTACTGGCCAGTTGCTGGCCAGGCTGGTTGTGTGGATCTGGAGCACTCCTCTGAACATGGTTCAGACAAATCCCTGGCCTGAGAGGCTTTGGACCTGTGCTCTAACAAGAGCCATTAAGCACAGAGTACCCCTGCCTCTTCTGCAGCCTCATACCTGGAACACTGTCCCATGAAGAAGGCCTTTCTTCCTTAGAAAGGCAGAGTAAGGGCACTTTCTGTAGTCCTGTGCTCTGTCTACATAGAGGACATGCACTAAGAACTTCCAAATTCAACCTGCTCACTTTCATTGTCTAAGAATTGTCATTATCCCCATTACAAATGGAAAATGGCCAACAGAATCCATAGATATTTTCCTTCTTATTAGAAACCATTTAAATTAATTTCACAGAAGATTTTTCTGAGCTTAAAAGTAGCAGAAGTCAGCATGTAATGATCCCAGAGCAGCTGTTCCATAGACTTTTCTAAATTTCAGGAACCACAGGCAGATGGAGTCAAGAACCTACTAAGAGTCTATTTTCCACAAACAGATTTGAAAGAATTCAGATTATGAGAGAAGTACCATTTTTGCTTTCACTTAAGTTTACTGGAAAGGGCAAGGCCTCCCAAACACAGGCTATACTGCCTCAAGAGAAGACGCCACCCCTAGCCAGCCCCCAGTCACCCTCAGCACGTTTGCCTATGAGTGAGAGATTGAAGGCCACAACCTGCAAACTGTGGGGCTTTTGAGTTTCCTTTGCTCTCATGGAAGAAATGTTACATGTGGGGCTGAATTAGTCATGGGTTCAGGCCTGCCAAGCCCACATCCAGGCACAGAGAACTCAGAACACTAAGGTCAGCAGCTGACTCAGGCACACCCAGTCACATGACAGTTGGATGGAAGTGGGCGCCACGAGCAGCGGACTTGTTTGTCTTCACTTCTCCCTCATCTCTGCCCATGAGCTAAGTTGAGGTCAGCCATACTAATGGCTGCGGACAGGCACGGTGCAAATGATGCACCATCACCATATAGTCTCCTATATAAGCCTCCATGTAATTTTAATACACGGATTTGCCCTCTGACACTGTCCCCGGGATGTTGTTGGAGTAACCCCGTGCCACACCCTCTTCAGCTGTTCGATTAGGGTCCTTCTGCCCCCTCAAAAGGAGGACCTCAGTTACATACTTTTAGAAAATTTAAAAATATTGGAGTTTCGCATTGTAAAATGAGAAAGTCTGGTTCCCACACCCCATATACTCCTGAGCAGCGTACTCCAGAACCCACTAGAACCCACAGTATACCTGCTACATCACCAGTGAGCTCATCTGGGAGAGACCCTAGATCAATGTTTCCAAGCACTATCACTGCATGCAATGCCTGGGTCCTCCCCTCACCTGTACTGACATCCTTTCCACTTTTCTGATCCCTTCCATGGGGATCCAGGTCTTGGGGTGCCTGAGACAGCCATAACTCCCCTCTCTCCACAGGTATGTCTGAAATAGTACAGTGGAGTTCATTACCTTCCCGCTGAAGATACTTGGGTGTCTTGCTCTCAACCCTGATCATGCTCCTGTCTGATTTCAAAAATGTATCTCTAGCTACCTTCTTTTCAGTACTTAGGTGTCGGTGATGATCTTAAAATGAACCTGCCTTACATAACTGACCCCCAGCCTCCCTCCTGCCTCCCTCCTGCCTCCCTCCTGCCTCCTGGTCTCTGAGTCAGGCCCTCAGTCCCACTTGCCTCTTCATGCCAGCCCTCACTCCATAGAGCCTCGCAGCAAATCCTCAGAACCAAGTCAGCACCTCTGCTGTCCAGCCAACTTCCTTCTTCCCTCACCTTGAGAAATCAACATTCTCCAGATTTCTGAAATCTAATCTTCAAAGAGAAACCCAAATTTGTCTCTTGTAATAGTTTTAAATGTCAACTTGCCACAACTTGGGATCACCTCATAGAAGCACTTCAAATAAGGACTTATCAAGATCAAGTTGGCCTGTGGACATGTCTGGGGGGCGGGGAGCAGGGATTGTCATGATGGTTAATTGAGGTGGAAGAGCAACCATCAATATGGGCAATACCATCTCATTGGGCTATCCCTGAACTGTATGACTGAAGAAAGCTAGCTGAGCAGAAGCAGCAATCAAGGATCCATGTGTTCATTCTCTCTGCTCTTGACAGTGGATGTGATGCTTTAAATTCCCACCTTGACTTCTCTGCAATAATGGACTGCAACCTAGAACCGTAAGCCTAATAAACCTTTTTCTCCCCAAGGTTGCTTTTGGTCAAGGTATTATTCATTGTGGCAACATAAATGAATCTAGCATACTCTCCCATTTACAAATCATGCTATATTAGTCTTCTGATTAAAGCCTTCTAACAATTCTTCTAACAGCACTTAGGTCTTATAGGGCCAAAAGATCAGACATGACTTAGTCAGAGTGGCCAATCACAGTCCTTTGCTGTTCATTACACATGTCATACGTATGATCCCATGTCCTTTGCACATGACATTCTTTACCTGGGAAGACATTTTGCAGGACATCTCAGCCCACTTCAAAGAGCACACTTCAGAGACTGTCACTCAGTCCCTAACCTGCTTATGTACCCTCCTCCAAGGGGTGCCCTTGACATATCTTATTTTTCTCTATTATCTTCTGCTTTGCCCAAATAGGAGCTCTGTGCAGTCAGGGCCTTGTCTGTGGGCTCACCCTGAGTAAACATCTGCTGAAGTAATGAGTGGCTAACACATGCCTCCAATGTTCTCAAATTTTGTAGATCCTGTGTCCAGTTAGCAAGCAAAATCTGCAAAACCCCATAAAGCCAACAGGCAGCCTGGGGCTCTGAGGTGGTCTCTAATGTTACCCCTATAAGAGGAGCTGCAGGACATTGGTGCATAACATGTCTACTGAGACAAATACTGGTATTGAAGCAGGCACCTTTGCCAGTGTAGCCCCAGGCAAGGTTCTAGCACTTCCTTCCTCCTCTAATTTAATCTGGACAACACTTCTCAAGGCACCTCAGTGTTTTTCCCAATTTTGAGGATGAAGAAACTGAGACACAGAGAAACTTCTGGTTCAATGACATCCAGTGAGAATGTAGCAGGAGTTGCACCTGCCCCCAGCACATGCCAACCTGTCACAATTCAACCCCAGACAACAAACAAAGGATCAGAATTCCATTTACGTATTTGTGTGTGTGTGTGTGTGGGTGGGTGTGTGTGTGTGGGTGTGTGTGTGTGTACATATATGCCTGTGAGTGCATGTTCACACATATGTACATGTATATGAAAGCCAGAAGTTGACACTGGGTGTCTTCCTTAATCAATCTCCACTATTTATTTTTTTATTATTATTATTTTTAATCTTTGAGACAGAATCTGTCTATAGCCACGGCTGACCTGGAACTTGTTCTGTAGACTAGGTTGGCCTCAATCTCAGAGAGAAATGCCTGCCTCTGCCTTCTGAGTGCTGGGACTAAAGGTGTGAGCCACCACGCCCCGCCTCTACTTCATTTTTTTAAAAGAATTATTTTTATCATTTTCAATTATATGTATATGATGTGTATGTAAATGCCATGTGTGTACAGGTGCCATTGGAGGCCAGAGAGGGTGTCAGATCCTTTGGAGCCGGAGTTACAGGTGTGAGCCACCATACCCGGATGCTGGGAATTGAACTTAGGTTCTCTAGAATAGCTAAGTACTCTTAATAGCTGAGCCATCTCTCCAGCCACTTCACTTATTTTTTTATGACAAGGTCTCTCACTGAACCTGGAGCTCACAGATTAGCTAGGCTAGCTGACAATAAGCTCCAGGGATCTGCCTGTCTCTGTCCCCACAGAAATGGGGTTATAGACTCATGCCACTGTGCCTGGTTTTTACATGGGTGTTGGGGCTCCAAACTCAGGTCCTTTTCCTTGTATGGCAGGCACTTTACCAACCGAGTCATCTCCCCAGCTCCTTGTTTTTATTTTTTGTGATTCTGGGCCTAATACAAACTAGGCAAGTTTTCATCCACAGAGCCATATCCCAGCCCAGAACTCTGTAACACTGAAAGGTTCTTGCTGTACTGCAAGAGCAGTCAGGACCCAAACTTGGGGCTGAAAGTCACAAGGCTCTGTGCCTATCTCACTGCAGGCGGTCAACTTCAGCCCAGGTAGGGCTACACCACAATGTCCCCACCTGATGTGGGAAAGTTAAAGAGAAAAGGAGCCATGGACCACATGGTAGGACTTAAGGCACGATATTTCCAGTCATGACAGGGAATAGCCAGCCTGCAGGTCACAGAGAACAGGGAGCCACAGAGGGCACCTACAGCTGCTGAAGCAAATATACTGTGGGGAGACTTGTGCTTCAAAAGTCAACTGTCTAATAACGGAACTGAGCCTCCACAGGAGATGCCTGCATCTCCCTTGGCTTAACAACAGCCATGGGAACCCCACACTCTAGGACATCAGGGTACCACATCATTAAAGCCTTGGAAACAGACTCTGTGGGCCTGGGGCTAGTATGAGGATGGGTTAGACCTGTGATCCACATCCTGGGGTCTGGGAGAGCCCAGTAGACTCACTAATATACAAATATTATTCAGAAGAATGGACAGAGAATAGACATATAGAACAGTGCCCTTGATCCTGCCATGGACCCATCGTGCCTCCCTAACAGACTGATCCCCTAGGAGCCTCTTTGGCAAAAGCCTGGGTGAGGGAGATCCAAGGCAGTACAGAGAGATGTCAGTCACCCCACCCCTAGAGCACCATAGCCTTTCCTGTGCCCTCACCTTCACCGACACAGCCTGCAGCACTTCTCTGCTGCAGACAAAGTCTTGCCAGATTTGCTCCATCTATTTAATTAAATCTAATTAAATGTATTGGCAATGCAAGAGAATCTGATGCACAGAGCATGTGTGCTTGAGATAAATCACAAGCGTGTGCTCAACGGATCGATCATCTTGGCACAAGAAGAGCTGTTCCCTTTCTGTTGAGTGAGAGGGACAAGACATGGAGAGCCTAGAGTGGGGGTTGTGAAATCTCATCACTGTACTCACAGAAAAATGACAAGGTGGCCATGTTCACTAAGTCCACGTGCTCAGCTAGACAGCTCAGCAGGTCTCAGTTATGGTACTCTGCAGGTTCTGGTCCTGCCACCCAAGGACAGTATGCCTCAGGTCATTGTAAAGGGCAAAACTGTAGGAATTTGTCAAAGATCTAGCCCTCACCAGCTTTGGATGCACAGAGATTTTACCCATCTCACAGTTCTGTAGCCTGAGGGATCTGGATAATAATCATGCAGATTCCTGCCAGTATGAGGAGCTTCACGGTCCATCCTTGCGACTGTGCTATCCTCAGGCACTCTACCAGCATGATTGTGTTCCCTCTGCAACAAAGAAGTAGGCTGGGTTGGGGGTGGATCAGACAGTCAGGTGTCCCAGGGGACACAGAGGTTGATGCGTACTTCATCTGCAATCATACATCTTGTTTCACCATCTAGATTTATTTCTCCTTCTCCTTCTGCTTCTCTGGCCCCTAAAACCCCACAATCCCACTTTCTGTAGCTATGCCTAATGGTTCTAGGAATTCAGACAGGATTTGTCCTTTTGTGAATGGTTTATCCCACTTGACATAAGGCCTTTGAGGTCCATCTATACTGTGGATTGTGTGGGGATGTTCTTCCTTTGTAAGGATTAATAACAAATACTCCATTACATAAATGGACACGTGGGTTCTTTCCACTTCTTCATGAAGTATTGCTAAGAACAAAAGTACACAAATATCTCAAGACTCTGCTTTCAGTTTTTGAGCAGATACCCAAGAACAGAACTGCTAGATTATGATGACTCTTTTTTGGAGATAGGGTCTCCTATAGCCCAGCAGGCTTGGAACTCACTATGCAGACCAGGATGGCCTTGATCTCACAGAGCTCCACATGTGTCTGCCTCCCAAGTGCTGGTGATTCTATTTTTTGTTTTTTGCTCCTGTCGTAAATTCCCTCTCCTATGAGAAGCAAGGTGATATTTATCAGCTTTCTCAAATGCGCACACACACAACTCAGAAAAAGGACACTTTCTGCCAGGACATGATAGACTGAAAACTGGTGAACCAGGTCCTCCTATCTCCTACCATGGAGCCTTCAGGAGGCTCCCAGGGTCTTCCCTGTACTCCTAAGACAACCAACAGTATGATACTTTGTTTCGGGGTATATTTTAAAATTTTTCTTGTTATGTGACCCAGCATTCTTATTTATCACCATTTCAGATACCCCAGCCCTCACAATCCTCACCTGCCCCCACAGTTAGCCACCTCAGAGGTCCCTGAGCTGTCCACAACAGCCTCCTAGTTTGCTAGGACACAGGGTAGTTGTAGGCCTAGCCTTGGATCATGTCACACCTCACCCCTAGGTACAGCTTCTGCTCACTAGAGAAAAGGAGCCAGGCTAGACACCTGCTGCTGGACATTGAAACAGTTTCAGACAGCAGGGAATCCCTTTGTCCTCCTGACTCATCTGATTAATAGCTGCACTTTTGAACTCTGCACAGCATGCCAGTGGCCACCGGATGTTTCTCAGTCTCATCCAGTGACCTTTGGCCCACTCATTCCCTGTGGAATTCTTGAGTACTTTACAAAATTAAGAAGAAACAAATGGCCCTCATTACTTCCCTTGCCACATGATCCTTAACACCTTCAACTTTCAAGTGCTGTCACCACAGCAGCCTGTGAGCTTGTTTACTTGGAAACAGAGACTGTGCCCTGTGAACGTCATCTCAGTCCTGGACAGCAATATACACACTTCAGGTTCACAGGCATGTACCGACCACCATTGGAGGGGGAGGAGAGACAAAATCACATGACCCCTTCAGAGTGTAGGAAGGGGCTATTGTGGGGAACACTGGGACCTAAGCTTGCACACCCTAATGTTGCTGATGGTCATGATGAGAGGAAGAGAATGAAATGCCCCAAGGAGGAGTTCAGGGCCTGGAAATATAGCAAAACCCCTAAGCATCACCTTGAAACATCTAAAGGGCTAGTTTCTCTACCATGGAGAGCTTTAGAGGAGAAAGACTCTGGCCAGCAGCAGAGTCTGGGGTTAGGGGGAAGAAGACAGAACTGCATTGGGGTAGCAACATAGTTTTCGGTCCCACCGTGAAAACCTGTGAAAAATCCATGGTGGAATAACAAAAGTAAATTTGTGTCTCAGGATCACATGGGGGTCAGGGGAGAGAGAAGCAAGGACTGATTCTGCAGGAGCCTCAGGAGGTCAACAATAAGACACAGTGATGCAACACTTAGCAGCACAAAGATCCCAAGACATGTGGGAGATCCAGGGATGGAACACAATCGTGAGAGGAGCTAAGTAGAGAAAGAGGACAGGAAAAGCCCTAGATTAGCCATGTTTCCAATTTTCCCATAGGCTGGAACAGTAATTCCGGAACTATATCCCACGGCAGAACTCCACGCTCAGAGAAGGTGGAAATACCAAATCCTGGAGTGTGGTGGCAATCCACATTAAAGACTTAACGTTCATGCAGAGGAGTTGGACCATGTGCACTTAATCCTGGACAACTCCTAATGGCTTGTATTAGAACCCAGGTGCACAAGGGCCTTTACTCTAGACTTACGTGTAAAAAACTCAAGGGGCGGGAGACATAGCTCAGTGGTTAAGAGCACTGGCTACTCTTGCAGAAGACCTGGTTTCAAATCCCAGCACCCATGTGGCAGCTATCAACCATCTGTAACTCCAGTTCTAGGGTCTCTGAAGCCCTCTTCTGTCCTCCATAGGCATTGCATGACATGGGTGCACTGACATACATGCAGGCAATGCACTCATACACATAAAATTTAAAAATAAATAAAATATTAAAACTCAAACAAGATAATTTTGAAAGTTGCCTCCAGACCCCACAGGACAATGGGCCTTTGTATCCTCCATAGAGTCATAGTACCCACATAATCTGTGAAGGTGGAACACAAGAAAGTGATCGCTGCTAGGGATGCTCAGCAGTTAAGATAATCCATGGTGCGAGACAACTGCCCAAGCCATGATTAAACAGTGATTTTTCCAGTAGGACTAGCAGGATTGAATCTATGCTAGAAACACAGCAAGCCTTGTTCAAACAGCTCTTTATCCAATGACAGCACACCAAGACCCAGGAAGACAAGATTACTAGTCAAGGCGCCTGCACGGAGAATGATGAAATTCCCAGCAGCAGCATCACCAAACATACAGTACCCAGGAGTAACTTGAGTGGTTACCCATGTGCTAACTAAGCAGAGACACTGCTCCAGAGATGGCACTGCCACACAGAGCATCCAGACTAGCAACCTTAAGAAACAAGGTGCTGGGCAGAGAGTAAGGACCTGGAGAAAGCTCCATGGAGAGGTGGAATAGGACATAGAGAAGTTTCAGAACTGCAAGTGCATTGAGGGAGTCCTTGTCTGTCTCAAGTGGGACTCACGGCTCATTCCCAACATCCTGGGGTACTGGGCAGCCACAGAAAAGGCATAAGCCAGTAGATTCTTATTCCTCCATTGAAAGTCTGCATGTGACACAGTGCTACAAGTGTGCACATGAGAGAATCTATGTTTCTGAATGGATCGACTCAACCAGGGATATCAATATCAACATTTTCCCTGTGCCAGTTCACAGTTTACTGATGGGAACCAAGGGGAGATTGGAAAGAGAAGGGAATGAGAAACAATGTCCACGCACACACATTCCTACAGGTGCACAAGGTGCTCAATCACAACTTTGCTTGTAAAATATAACTCTGGAGATCCATTTCCCATTGTAAAATCCCCTCTGAGCAGTGAAATCCCCTCTGAGCAGGCAAATGTTCTATGTAGCACTGTGTTTAAGTCAGCTGAGCTCACACATACCCATTTCAACTCTCAGAGAGTTTTATAGCACAAGTTGTCAACCTTCTGAAAAGCAAACTTCCCTGTCCTATGTTGCATAACTTTCTTGAATCAGTTTAAAAAGAAGCACTCTATAGCAGATGAGATTGGCTTTTATCCTATAAGGCATTCTGTAGATAATTTGGCAAGTTCCTGTTAATGTCACTTCAGCTTTAAAATGGAGGTGGTTCTCAGTCATGTATTTACTGAGCACTTATACCAAGGCAGGTGAGTACTGGGGAGCTTGTAAAGGTGCTGTGGGTGAATAAAAAGTCTCCACCCTCAGGTATGCTACTAGAATGAACACCCAAGGGAAGAACAAACGTCTTCTCCAAAGTTATGGTGAGCTGGTGGATCCTCGGAAGCACACACTGAGCAGAGTCCCCCTCTACCCAGTGGAACGGGAAGCCCTTTGGTTTTTATTATTTGTTCTTAGCTTCAGGGAATAAGCTGGTCAACTCAAATGCCCTTTGGATCCTGGGTAAAGTTTCAAACATCCTGTTAACACAGCAATTGAAAATAAAAGGCATAATGAAGTTTTCATACTTCCTAGTTAGCACTGACCAAGGATTTGGGAACAAGATCACCCCAACTCCAGGACTCTACTTGCTTTCATGGACGAGACATGCCTCAAAAACAGAACTCCTAACACTGTCCTGGAGCTGTACCTTTTGCTCCTCCCTCATCTGTTAGCCTCATGTTCAGAGCACCTGTGTGTAACCTACCCATAATCCTCTGCCTTCAAAAGCTCATAGCACCTGTGTGCAAATTACTCATGACCCTCTGTTTTCATACATTCAGAGCACCTGTGTATAACCTACCCACAGTCCTCTAACTTCATACATTCAGAGCATCTATATGTAACCTACCCACAATCTTCTTTACCTCATAAATTCAGAGGCCTGTGTGTAACCTGCCCACACCCCCCAGACCTCATGCATTCAGAGTGTCCATGTGTTGTTTTATGTTTCATAAGTTCAGGTTTTCAGCCATCATTTCTTAGCATGCCTTCTCTGCTGCCTGCTTTTTCATATCTTTCTGTACCTCTCTGTGCAAGTCCTAAACTTAGGGAACATATCACATGTACATACTCAGAAACTCCAAAAATTTGCAAGGAAGGTGCAGGCAAAGAGGTCCACAAATGGACATCATAGTAAAAAATGCTGGAAGTCAAAGAAAATGAGAAAATCATGAAAGCGGCATGAGAAAAAATGATTGCTACTTTCAAGCAAGATCTCATCAGGCTAACGTCTAGCTTCTCAGCAGAACCAAGTAAGACAAAAAAAATCAGTGAGAAAACACATTTAAAGTGCTTGGAACAGCAGAAATAAACTACCAACTGAGAATCCCACACCCAGAAAAGCTTTTCTTCTAAACTGAAGGCAAAGTAAAGACATTCCCAAGAAAAAAAATGAGCATTGAATTTTTGCTAGCAGATTCACCTTTCAAGAAATTCTGAAGGAAATTCTTCAAGGAGGAGCAAGTATACCCTGTTAACAATTGAAGATATGGATACGGATACGGATATGGTATGGATAGAGAAGAGAATCAGTAATGGCAATTAAGTAACCACAGAAAGTTTAAGTGTACACATAGTGTTTCCTTTCATCTTTTAACTAACATGAATTAGTATAAAGTAATATGTGGAAAATGTTGATCAGCCTATTACATGGAGAGGTTTATGTGTGACATTTTGCCAATAATATCACAAAGGGTGTTTGTGGGAGCAATGTTGTGTTTCACTGAGATGATTGCAGATAGTAAATTAAAACTCTAGCAAGTTACCACTGATTTTGTAACATAAAGGTATGTAATAGGTATATGAAAATACTACAAAAATGTGAAAACACAGAGATACATAGGAGTAATGTTTTTAAATATGACTACAGTTAAGCTACCATAAGCCTAAAGCACTTTCCAAGAAGCTAAGGTATATACAGTAAATCCTAAATGCAAAAAGGACTAAAAATTAATCAACTAAATTATGATGCTATATTATAAAATATTTACTTAATCTAAAACAAAGAAAACCCACAGGGTAAAGAGTGGAAAGATCTGAGCATATGGTGAAAAGTTACAATTGGGTTAAATGCAGCTGTGCCTACAGTCACATTAGATGTGAATGGATTAATAATCCAGTCAAAAGGAAGAGTCTTAACCTGGATTTGAAAAAAAAAAAAAGACCCAGCGTTATAATGCAACTTCATTTTAACCTTCCTCAATGGAAATGAGTTTGATTATAGTTAAAATTTGAGTGCAATATTTCTTCTAATTTTGAAATTAAATAATTAAAAATCAGATTTAATTGTGTTATTGGACTTAAGTATTATAAAAGCTTTATTCCAAATTCGTGGCACCCAATAAGAAAATAGTGTACTCAATACACACATAAAAGATTGTTTTAAGGTTTTGAAACTATGAAGAAAATGACACAAATTTGAAAAGGAACAATTCGAGATATGTGTTATGATCAAAGAGTAAATAGGATGAAATCACCTAAAGAGAAAGATCAAGAACTTGTCAAAAATAAAGTCCAGCCAGGTGTGGTGGTGCACGCCTTTAGTCCCAGCACTTGAGAGGCAGAAGCAAGTGGATCTCTGTGAGTTCAAGGCAAGCCTGGTCTACATAGTGAGTTCCAGGCCAGCTGAGCTGCAGGGAGACCCTGTCTCAAAAACACAAAAAAAATAAGTCCAACTTCAAGGTCTTCAAAATAGGAAGATCCAGATAGGGCTGAGGTGTCATCATGAAGATCTTAGACTTCAGGACAAAGTTGTTAAACACAGGAAAGAAAATGTACAACTGGTAAGTAGTAAAAGCCATAATTTGTCATCAATCTGGATGCACTGAAATGGCAACAGTGAAAACTAGAATATGTAGAAAGAGAAGCAACCAATACACAGCACCTACCTCCCAGGTGATCTAACACCAAGGAGACAGCATCCCCCGAGGCAGGCAGGAAGAATAAAATGCCCTGATAGGTGTGTGAAGCCATAGAAAATCCAAGTTACTTCCATGCAGACCAGGGCTTCCTGATGAATCCAACACAACCCCAATTAAGTTCCCAGCACAATACTTAGACAATTTGAAAACTGACTCTGAAGTTTAAATGAATACACTAAATGTGTCTAAATGAATACACATAGAGAAATGGGGAGAGATAGAATAAGGGGACTCATTCTGTAGACATAAAACTTACTTTTTCAAACTATGTGTTGCTATAGCAATTGGAGAAAAGAAAACCAGAAATAAGTGAGAGGAAGGATGGAAATGTTCTTTCAGATAAGGCTTCTTCTAAAGCTCAGCCAACTACTTGGATGGAAGAGTTTAACTGATTAATTGAGGTATGGACAAGAGGAACACCATCTGAAGAAGAGATGTAGATTCTTGTGGTTTGCCTGGAGATGTGACTGCCTCTGCTTCAGTGGAGAAGGGATAAAGGATCCAGGCCATAGATGCCAGCATGGTCACCTGTGTTGTGTTGTTACAGGGGCCCTAATGCTGGGACCACAAGAAAATGGGTGGCTAAGTATTTTGCTGCCATCTAGCAGCTCAGAAGAACACAATGGGGTCATATGGATACCTCCATTCACTCTAAGGATGAAGGGAAAAAGAATGCCATGCTTGGATGCCCAATAGGTCTGCTGCTGTCACAGAATTGGGGAAATAACTAGAGAACAGCTGCAGGGACTCACTGGCAACCACAAAACTGTTCTCAGATCTCTCAGAGTGCCATGTGGAACACAACCTTTCCCACAACCTGTCCCCTTCCCTCTCCATGGTCTACTACCAATGCTGCACCACTACAGAAGAATATATGGAGAGCCATATCTCTAGTGACTTAGCAACACTGCCAGGACATGGCAGTGGTTCTAGAACTCTTTCACCAAGAAGCTAAACAGGAGGCATATCAGATGTCCTCATGGAGAAGCTGGTATTAGAGTGGAGGTTGGGTCAAAAGCAGATATGATATGCTTCATATGTAGAGACATGGTGTCTTAGATTGTGGAAGTTCCAACAGTCAGGGAGCCCAGAAACATGAGTCACAGCATTCTGAAAATATTCATGTTTTAGAAAGAAAAGACAAAGCAATAGCCACAGAAGAGGAGGCAATGTAATATTCCAGAAGAAGAGGAAAAGTTTTAAGAAATAGTTTTGTATACATAAAATGGCCTAGTATATAACACAGAGTGAAGAAGGACCTGAAACTTGAAATTAAAAATGAATTAATATTCTGTAGATTAGTCAAGATGTCTTTCTCAGATTACATCAAAACTTCTGCCTTCCTGAGGAACCCCTGTAGCCTTGTTCTGGAGTCTTAAGTTAGCTCCCTTTGGGGACCAGAGCCTGTTGTCCGGACCTGCTTGGTTGCTGGAGTCTATCATCTCACCACACATCACACATAGCCACATGTCCAGATATACCAACATGGATTCAGGGAAGAATTTTCTGAAAAGTTCCAAAATGTTCCTGATTGGCTACAAAACATGATTACACTCATTGCTACGGCAAAGAGCTTCTTGAGTTTCTTATATTTACTATGTTCAGTTTATGCAGCCAAGGCCTGGGAAGAGACCAAGGCCTTGAGGTAATTAAGAAGCCTGTGCCTTATTGTGATGACTGTTCTTCCAAATTAAGTGACTGGCCATCCTTCCCAGGGAGAAAAATTAAGAAATAAAATCTACTTAATTACTGCATTCAAGGTCTCAGAATGAAAATATAAACCAAACTTTCTTTGCTAAAAAAGGAGCAATTATTTTTGGCTAGAGAAAAAGAAGTACAACATACATCTGATGAGACACAGGATCTGAGGGGATGGCATCATTCCCATGATGGAAAGCCACACTCCCTGAGCTGTAGGAAAGTGTGCCAATAACACACTGATGAACATGTTTGTCACAGGGAGACACTTTCCTGTGGGTCCCATACACACCAAGGACATAGCACAACTCTCTGTATACCACCTTCTTATGGCTTCACAATTATTACACATTCTGAGTCAAATGAGTGACAGGAGTACCTGCTCTTTTGAGTATAGCACATGACAATTTAACAACAGGCATGACATGGGTCTTCTGACATTGAGCCAGACTCAACTGTCCTTATTGCAAGACACCACACGCCAGCGTCCAATGGAACAGAGAGCTGGGCTATACAAGAATGCGCAAGCATAAACAAGAGTCTACGAATAAGTGAAAATAAAGTTCTTCTTCTTACACACCCCTTTGTCATTTGTACCCATAGGCTAATGATATTCCATAACTATAAATAATAAAGGATGAAAGGCAAAACCATTTTAAGTTACTGAAAATATAGCCATTTGGAAGCTGACATCTATTCATAGCTCACAGGTATTTACATTTGAAACAAACCTAATGGAAATTGTGAAATTTTAAAAGGCACCATCTCAGATATTAACACATCTTTCCAAAATTAGTTCAATTGCCATTAAAAAAAACTTCAGCAAATATATTCACCATAAACACTGGAGTAAAATTTAAGGCATTGTATGAAAAATGTTGGACTCACATCCCATAATACTGAGCTTTATTCACAACAAAACCCCCAGAAGTTTCATTTTCTCCATAAACCTGTAAAAATAGGGCCTGCTTTCTGAAAACTTGAAGCCACTATTTATATAAGGTACAGAGGCTCAGGTTACAGTGACTATGATGGTTAATTTTTTTAATTAAAAAATTATTAATTTATTATTTTTATTTTATATGTGTGCATATATTGCCTGCATGTAGGTAAGTGCACCTGTGTTGTGCAATGCCTGTGGAGGACAAAAGAGGCTGTTGGATCCCCTGGAACTGGAGTTACAGACAGTTGTTAGCTGCCATATGGGTGCTGGAATTCAAACCCGGGTCTTCTATAAGAACAACCCGTGTTCTTAACCATTGAGCCATCTCTCCAGCCCCGTGATGGTTAATTTTGATTGTCAACTTGATTGAACTTGAATTAACTAAGAGACAGGCTTCTCTACAAGTCTGCCACAGGACTGTGAGGGCACTTCCAGGAAGAATTCATTTAAGGGGGGAGAAGACCTTCCCCCAGAATGAGTAGCAATTTCTAACAGTAGCCCAAACATTAAGAGGGCATGCACTGGAATTTCCAAGTGAGATGGCTGCCAGACAAACAAATTCAGAATGCAGAAACACAGACTCTCACCTTGCACCTGTCTCATATGGTAAGGAGGAAGGGTGTGACACTGGGGAGGAGAACAATACACAAAGGGGAAATCACATCACAAAACCAATGAGGACATTAGCTTCCCTGTATGGAAACCAGAGGACCACTGATGACAGGTTCTCCTGGAAGCCACACAGTCACATGGATTAGAAGGAACAGAAGATGAAGGAATGAACAGATTGATTCTAGGAAGGGATAACTTCATCTAAAGCTCACAGTTGCCAAAGTCCATGGAAAATGCTTGGAAGCTATGAGCATGGCAATCAAAAGATGCCACCAGTTCTGGGGACTGTCATGAAGCAGGCATGTGTACTCTTAGACAAGGTATATCAGGAGTCAGTCCTTGTACTATATCAAGGCTGTACCCTCAGTGTCATGGCCTTGTCCCCACATACTGTTTCCAAATAGGCAAATGAAGCCTTTGAGAACTAGGTTTTCCCAAGGTGAGGGAACAGCAAGAGCCGCATGTGGACAGGGTTTAAAAACTGATGTATTAGAAGGACACTTTGGACATGTTGTCTCAGCCCTCTTAGAGTTGATCCCAGCCTTCTAATATCATATCTGTCCTCAACTACTCATCACCTGCCACATA
The DNA here is from genome assembly GCF_000622305.1 of Nannospalax galili. Lineage (NCBI taxonomy): Eukaryota > Metazoa > Chordata > Mammalia > Rodentia > Spalacidae > Nannospalax > Nannospalax galili. The sequence goes on along the minus strand of NW_008335593.1, from coordinate 516,817 downwards.
CAGCAGGTACCCATAGAAGCTCCTAGAAGAGGGAATGGAGTTGTCTGTTATGCTGCTGCAACCTGAGACAACTGCTCAAGATGGAGGAGGGACAGCAACCCAGTTCAGTACCACAGACCTATAATCAACTCAAAACAAGAAACCATGGTGCTGGCTGGCTTTCAAGCTACTTAGAGAAACGTTTAGGGAGGTACCAAGAACCATGAGGCCAGAATGTTAAAGAACGTGGGAGATGGTCAGGCCCTGTCCCATCACTGTTCTGTCCTAAAACAATCAGTGCTACATACCTTAAATAATAACCTCTTCAAAGATCAAGTTTCTTCTGTTCTATAAAAGTCAAGATTCATGTAAAGTCAATCAGACAAAAACCAAGCAAAAATGGGCAGGAGGCTCCAACTTTAGCCAAGGAACTATTGGCAGCTGATTACTGCCAGGTGAGGGAGAGCTGATTTTCTTTAAGGAAGTAACTCTAGATAGCCAGACAAGACTCCAGTGGATGAATTCACACTGAGGGACATCTGAGTATACAAACTTAACTCAGTAAGTCCTAACAAAAATGACAGGATGCATGAAATCCAGTAGGAGGCTATGGGGGATGTGGATGGAGAATGGGCCTAAATATGATTAAAATGTATTGTATGAAATGCACAAAAATTCAATAAAAATATAATTGAGGAAAAAGTTAAGGAGAAAACCCATAAGAGTTCTGCATTAAGCATCGTTCAGACCACGAGATTTACTCACACACACCCTGCCATTGCCAGAAGCATCTTGCCAGAGCAGAGTTGATACTTGCATCATGCCCAAGAGCCTCCAGAACTGTAAGCTATCAAGTTATCAGGTTATCAAGTTAACCTGCCTCAGGCATCATCATAATAATGGAAAATGGACTACTATGACTATTATACCTTCCCCTTAACCTACTTTTAGCACAGACTATAATATACACAGCCTATGTTCTTATTTTAAGTGAACACATTAATGTATGCACACAACCATATTCCTGTTTTGAGGAAACAAGCCTGTAAACTAGTGAAGTGGGCAGACTTGTCACATGTGTGACCATGTCCAGGAAATCTCAGCCCCTCTGGGAGGAAAAACACTCACTCAGATACCCAAGTGGATTAGAGGCTGTTTTATGAAAAGAAGAGCAACTGTTGAAGTAAGTAAGCTGCTACCATAATCTGAAAGCCACATTTAGCCACACTCCTTATCTACCCTAACAAGTAAAAGCCACATAAATATGTGCTGAGAGAGGTAAGCACAGGAGGGACAGGATGAAAAGCCAGATGGAGAGTTATCGATTGTGGCTCACACAACCCCACAAGAGGTAACGTTGGCTTCAGGCACATTACAGAATCAGATCAGTGCAGAGAACAGCACAAAGCTTAAAAGGCGCTTGAAGGTAGAACCAATTCTGCAAATCAAGACAAGTCCCCGAAAGTCCAGCTTTAAAGTGCAATCTTAGAATCAATCGCCACCTCTAGAAGCCAATATAAAAGCATTAGCTCACAGCACGAGATCAGCATTTAGAAGCAATAACTCTCCTCTGTGACATTCCATATTAACTAGGCTCCAAGAGTGACAGGCAGAAGAGCCCTTGAAGGAAATTTCCACCCCAGGATCTTGCTTCAGCCAACATGGGTGACTACAAATCAGTGAAGGACAAGGTTACTGAGCAGGCAGGTCTTGACTTGATATATGCAAGGGCTCACCTGGTACCTGAACACCAAAAATGAGATTTGAGAATGAAGAAAACTTTATTCCACTTAGGAAAAAGAGTCATATAGTCAACAAGTTTACATGTGATTCCTAAACCCACCGTCCAGTTATCCTATAAACAGGAATACACATGACTCAACTTCAAGGAAGAAAAATATTTTTTTAAAAAAAAGTAATGCCTGACTATTCACTGTCCATGACAACAGTGATCAGTATAAACACTTTTATTTTATAATACTTTAGTGTTTTAAATAATCCCTTGGAAAAACATTAAGTACTGATGTTAATGCATGCAGCAGCTTCCTATCAGATAGGTGGTCAACTGAAGACCTCTCAGACGTCTGACAATATGCAGGAAAGCCCATCCTGGCTGACTTACTGCAATCAGTATTTTGTGACTGCATTTGGATCCTATATTTGCACCTCTAATTCCCAATGAGTGGAATTATCTTTATTCTGTGGAAAATAAGTTAAAATTCCATATTCCATAGACGCTTCTGGACAAATGACCACAACCCTCTGCAACTGCCAGCTCAATCTGAGAAATTTTTCTAGCCAAAAGAGATTTTATAATTAATCAGAAAGACGTGGGACCCTGCCAGCTGACAAAACAAGAGACCAAATCCACCTACAATGAAAGGAGGGCTGAGCAGCCACCTTCATCCTGAGCCAAGGACATCAACCCTTAAATATCAGGGACTTAACTGTTATTTGTGTGCAATACTATCATCCATTCCATCAATGACAGGGGTAGTTAAATCCCTGGGTCACTGAAGCCAGAGAACAATGCCACTGGTATTAAATATACCTTCATGCAGCCCTGATACAGCAAAGGGAGGACCAGACCCCAGTGTCTACCTGCTTCACAGTCGAGTGACTGTGAACAATAGCAATAATGCATGCCAAGAAAATCCTGCAAGGTCCACACACTCAAATAGGACAGTGCATGCATAAGGGACTTAACTTACAAAATGCAGAAAGACTCTAGAGGACATACTCCAAGTCAGTCTTCCTGCTGTATTTGTGGAGGGGAACAGACAAACTCAGAAAGCCAAACAACCCAAATTCTCTGCAGCAATGAGTTTGTTGAGCAGTTATCTATACTGATAAGCAAAATACAAAATAATGTCAGAGTCATATGCCTTTGGTCCTAAATCAGTGTGAAGGTTCTCAATCAAAACCAGCATTGGGACGGACTTTCAAAAGCTGAGGCTTCCACTTATATGTGGAAGCTAAAGTTGATCTCAGAGACGCTAAAAGTAGAATTGAGATTCCCAGAGCCAAAGCATGGACAGCAGGAACTCACGGTGAACCATTAACAGGTAGGAAGCAGGACAGAGGAATGGGTAACTGTTGTTGGAACAGTCAGTTGGATAGCTCAAAGACCTAGTTAAGGAGATTTTGAGTGTTCTCAACAAAGAACATGAATAACATTTAAGCTGACACTTTGTGCCTACATACTATACCACTGTTCACAGACCCTTTGGAATGGTCACACTATCCTCCACAGACATGTATAATGACTATGAGTCAATTAAAATGATGTTTTAAAGCTGGGGCTATAGATCAAATATTTTATATGAAAACCTCAAAGATATGCTGTCAGAGGGACCCTGGGCATGGCCTATTCTGATACTACAACTTCCTGGGTGTAGAAACTGAGGCTGAAACAGAACCTAAGGCATTTCCCAATCTCACAACTCTTTTATAGTAAACCCTGAATTCAGTGCTTGCTGTTATGTACTCAGTTCTAGATGGCCCACAGGTGGAAGTGTTCAGTCACAGGATACAGTGAGGACCAGATAGCTCAGCTTCCCCCTCTGAATAGGCTCAGAGGTCTCTGCTGTCCACATCTCAAGGCCTTCATATCCCCCAACCTCTAACACACACACACACACACACACACACACACACAGCCCTCTGCTGCAGACAGACATGAGCAGGCTAATTTATGAAGGGTTGTATGTCAGCATTGCTATGTCACACATTTCCACAGCTCAAACAGTACTCCAAAATGTTTTAATTTATTTTAACTTCAATTATACTTGGACCTATTTGCAGAGCCACAATAATGCTAAGTTCTTGAAACCCTGAAATGATTATTTATACATAGATTTCAGTGGAACTACAGAACACTATGTTGAAAACATTAATGCAGAAGCATGGAATTTCTCTCAAAAGAAATCTGATCTGAACAGTTGGTGGGATGAGAATTTACATGGAGCTTCTTTTTGAAATAATTTCCTAATGATTTCAAAGAAGGCAATTTGAGTTTATTTATATGAGTCACATATTACTACCTGGAGAATAAAATATCACATGAGTCACCAGCAGACAGTCATTTCTTGACAAAAACAGGAAAGTATCCATCAGCAACTGCAATCTTCTTAGAAGCCAGGTCTGTCCTACTTATGAAATGACACAGTAATGACAAAGCTCTTCCATCTATCAGAGTCGGTGTGAACAGAATCTTTAGCAGGCTGAATATTTCTATACTGCCACAAACAATTGCCATGGTTAGAGCTGTCAAGCACATGCCTGGATATTTTATGAATATTTCCTCACCTTGTTTGAAATTATTGATTTTGTATTAAAAGGAATCAAGCTTGAAAACTTACTGGTTATAATAAAATCTATTAATAGAACCTATTAACATTATAATTTATCTTGATTTTCATCTTTCCATATTAATATTATATGTTCATCTAGAATTATTTAATAAGTATTTAAGTATTCATCCTGAATTATTAATTTATTCTTTCATTCAACAATGCTTTTAACACCTACAGACATGCCTACAGTAAGATCTACAGAACATATGGCAGTATCATCATCAGTGCCTAGCTCACCTACAGCAATGCCTACAGCAATAGCTACAGTAATTCCTACCATACCTACAGCATACCGACAACAATGCTTACGCCAACACCTATACTAATACCTACACCAATACCTACAATGCCTTCAACAAGGACTATGTGAGAACCTATGAGAAATGTGCTCCTTTTTTGAAAAAAAAAATGACCCAGGAAGATTCTGTGTTAAAGCTTTAAACTTCTTATCCAGGTACTAGATATTTGGCCACAAATGTGAGAGAAAAGCACTGAAATTCCATGCTGAGTAACAGATGAATCAAATTTTAGTGTTCAAACTCTTGTCTTTAGGTTTCCTTTGCAGATTGTAGTCTTGAGAGCAAAGACTGTGCTGCTTGTAAACGCTGCCTCATCCATGAAAGTCTGTCTTGGTACCAAGGAAATCCTGATCACACGGTTCTGATATGATGTGTGCATACAATTTTGCACAAGGGAACATGCCCAGATCTGGCTTTGTTCCTTCCCATAGGATAAAACCTGGTGCCTCCTGTCAGGGGTCTGAGGTCATACCCTTATATTCATTCTTTAGCTTTCTAGTCAGAAGGAAAAAAAATTCATGATGATCCTTTAGTCAGTCTTTTATAATGGCAGAAAATCTTTTTTTTTTTTGGAAGGAATAGGGTTTATTTTTCTTTAACTTTTAAAAAAAAACTTTATTGAGAATTTCATATGTGCAACACCTCCCATATCTCCCCATCACTTTTTTTCTGACAACTTCATGTTTTCTTTCTTTCTTTCTTTCTTTCTTTCTTTCTTTCTTTCTTTCTTTCTTTCTTTCTTTCTTTCTTTCTTTCTTTCTTTCTTTCTTTCTTTCTTTCTTTCTTTCTTTCTTTCTTTCTTTCTTTCTTTCATCTATCTTAATGGGGCTTTTTGCTGCTCTAACACTCCCCCTCTGAAGAGGTAACCTAAAATCTTTTAGGGATTAGATAAGAGCTCCCAAATACTTTTGACATTTTTGGCCTTTGCTAAGAGGCCCAAGGACAGTTTGACTTTTAGCCAAAAAAAAAAACAAAAAAAACAAAAAAAAAAACTGGCTACTTTTCTTTGGGGTCCTTTTTACCCTAACTGCCTGTCAATTCCTACCTCCTAATCTTATCACACCATCCTCTGAAGAGGTTACCCAAATTGCCGATAGGGAATCGGGACACAGACCACTTTGGCATCTTCCATGCTGAACAGGGACACAGGGTGAAGCAACTGGGGTACCCCTTCAGTGGGTCTATCTAAAAGACTCCCAAATTTCATAACTCTTATTTGTAGGGAGAAAAGAAAAGCTTTGAAACAGAAGACATTCATAACGATTACATTCCCCAATACTACTTTAAAAGTATATTGA
>NW_008335593.1:508749-510106 GCF_000622305.1 Nannospalax galili | reverse complement strand
AGTCTCTTTAATTTCTTGTTCATTAATTTTTTAACTAACTTCATAAAAGAAGAAGAATAAAAAAAAGTATATTGAAATAATTACATAAATTAGTAGCATCATTTATTTTTCTAAAGTATTATGCACTGTATATAATCCCATGTGCTAGACATCACTATAATTATCTGTACATATTAAGTGTGATGTCACCATGTGGCCAATGTCATGCTTTGTTAGAAGTCACCTTCCTTATCACCTCCTCCCTCTCCCCTCTCCTCTCACTCTAGGTAACTCCTTCCCTCTCATGTCAAGTTATCTTTTAATTCCACCTCCCACATCTGTGAGAAGCCATTTGATCTTTGTCTTTCTGTGTCTGGTTTCTTTTGCCTGACATCACAAGCTCCATTCCCATTCACTTTCTTGCAAAAAAACCCCCACAAAAATAATTTTATTCTTTTTCTGAATAAACTTCTTTGTGTATAAACACCTCTCATTTTCTTTATCTGTTTATCCACTGATGGGCATCCAGGCTGGCCACTGTAGGCAGTTCAGTCATGGTCATGCAGGTATCCATGCTGGATGCTGACTTCCTTTCCTTCAGATACCTACCCAGTACAGCAGCTGGATCACATGGTAGTTCTCTTTCCAGTTTTTCATTTTTTGAGCCACTTCCACACTAATAATTTACATTCCCACCAACAGTAAAAGTTCCTTTTTCCTGCAAATCACCAGTATTTGTTTATTTTTGAAAATGGCCATTCTATGGTCAGACAGAATCTCAATGTAGTTTTGATTTGCATTTCCTTAACAGCCAAAGAACATTTTGCATGTGTTTATTAGCCATTTGTTTTTACTTTTTCTTTTGAGAAACATCTGTTCAGATAATTTGTCTGTTTAGTTACTGGATTGCTTATTCTTTTTTATTAAAAAATACATTTTCCCTTATGTCCTTGATATTAATCTTCTGTGAAAGAATGGAAGAATGGCTAGTAAAGACTTTCTCCCATTCTACAGTATTCTACTTTGCTTTCAATTGCTGTGACAAAACACTCTGAACAATACCAACTTGTGGAGTTTATTTTGCTCACATCTCCAGGGTCACAGTTCATCATAGAGGGAGCCTAAGGTTGGAACTAGGGCAGGAACCTAGAGGCAGGAGCTGATACACAGGCCATGGAGGAATGCTGCTTACTGGCTTGCTCTCCTGGCTCATGCTCAGCCTGCTCTCTTATACAATACAGAACAACCTGCCCAGGGGTGGCACCGTCCACAGTGGGCTGGACCCTCCCATGTCACTCAAAAATCAAAAATGCCCCACACAGATATGGCCACAGGCCAGTCCAGTGGAGGCAATTCCCCAATTGAGGCTCCCTCTACC
>NW_008335593.1:495969-508376 GCF_000622305.1 Nannospalax galili | reverse complement strand
GAGGAAGGAGCTGATACACAAGCCATGGAGGAATGCTGCTTACTGGCTTGCTCTCCTGGCTCATGCTCAGCCTGCTTTCTTATACAATACAGAACAACCTGCCCAGGGGTGGCACCGTCCACAGTGGGCTGGACCCTCCCATGTCACTCAAAAATCAAGAAAATGCCCCACAGATATGGCCACAGGCCAGTCCAGTGGAGGCAATTCCCCAATTGAGGCTCCCTCTACCCAGGTGTGTTAAGTTGACACTAAAGCATCCAGCACAAACAGTCTTTCTCTTTCTCTCTTATGCTGAGCAAAAGTTCTTTGACTTTAATACAATCCCATACGTCACTTCTTAGCTTCTGGAAATTACTGCCTAGGCCAGTATCTTGAAATGTTCCCCTATGCTGTCGTCTAGTAGTTTCAATGTTTGGGGACTTGCATTATGCTATTTATTCATTTGGGACTGGGTTTTGTACAGGGTGGGAGGCAGGGATTAGTTTCAGACTTGTACATGCAGATATCCAGTTTTTCCATCAACATTTGTTGAAAAAATTATTCTTTCTCTAAAATATGTTTTTGGTGTCTTTGTTGAGAATCAATTGCCTGAAGAGATACAGATTTATTTCTGGGTTCTCTATTATAATCTGTTTATTTATCTGGGAATTTTTTACTAGTACCATTCTATTTTTATTATTATGGCTCTGTAATATAATTTAAAATCTGTAGAATAATCTGAAATTTGCCCCCAGGATTGTTTCTTTTTTCGGGATTCTTTAGATTATTTGGAGACTTTTGTGTTTCCACATGAGTTTAGGATTGTTCTTTTCTAGTTTTGTGAAGAATAATACTGGTATTTTGACAAGATTTACACTAAAGATCACATTCTTCAGTATAACAACTTTAAAAATATTAATTCTTCCAACCCACGAATATGGGAGGCTTCACATCCTCTAGTGTTTTCAATTTCTTTCTTCACTGTTTTTTATTTCTGCTCCAGGAATCTTATACATCCTTGGTTAGGTCTATTCCTAAGTTGTATTTTCAAGATCATTATGAATGGAATTGTTTTCCTAATTTCTTTCTCAAGGAATTCATTTTTGTTGTATAGAAAAGCTACTGATTTTTGTTATGTTGATTTTGTATCCTGCAACTTTACTGAATTTATCAGATCTTAGAGTACTCTGTGCGGGGGGAGGGTGTCTACTTTTCTTTAGAATCATGTTATCTGCAGAAAAGGTAGTTTTATTTCCTTTCCTATTTATATTTACTTCATTTGTTTCTTTTTCTTTACTCTGGATTGGAATTCAAACACAGTATTCAAAGAGAAAGGAGAGTGCTCACCCCTTTCTTGTTCTTGATTTTAGAGAAAATGTTTTCAGATTTTTACCATTCAGTATAATATTGGGATGGGTTTGTTCATATAACCTTAATTATATTGAGATATGTTCCTTCTATGTCTAGTTTACTTGAAGTTTTTATCCTAAAGGGATGTTGAATTCTATCAATGGTTTTCTCTACATCTATTGAGCTAATCATGAGTTTTTAATCCTTGATTCTATGTAAATGTATTATGTTTATTGCTTTGTGTATTTTAAGTAATCCTTGTATCTCTAAACTGAGCCAGCTTGACTGCAGTGTATAATTTTTAATGTTTCATTGAATCTATTTGCAAGTATTCTATTGAGAATTTTTGCATCTACACTCGTGTTACCAGCCCTATTTAACTTTTGCCATTGTGACTTCATCAGGCTTAGGCAGTAAGCTAACACTGGTTTCACAGAAACATTTTGGGGGGGGTTTCTTTATGAGACAGGGCCTCCCTGTAGCCCCAGCTCTGGAACTCACTATGTAGACCAGGCTGGCCTTGAACTAAGAGATGCCCCTGCCTCTGCCTCCCGAGTGCTATAACTAAAGGCGTGCCCCACCACACAGGGTTCCACAGAAACTATTTTATAGAGCAATTAACACTAGTATTAATTCTTCTTTAAAAGTCTGGTAGAATTCTCAGCTGTAAATCTTAATGAATTTCCAGCTTGATTCTACTCAAGTTTCTATGGATGCACTTCATCTTTCTCCTGCCAGTTTAATCAATTGTCTGATTGCAATGAATAAGCAAATTGACATCTTTCAGCCTCTAAAGCTGTAATGGAAATTGAAAGCACAGTATTATGTTCTCAAAAGTGTTTGCACTGATTATATTACCTAATGTCATGCTAGTATCTTGGCTACTTTAACATTTTCAGAAAAGCTACTAAATCTACCAAATGCCAACAAGGCTCAGTGCAATCTTGAGACAACTGAAATTCTACACATTTACTTTCTTATTGAAAAATTCAGTTACTTTCCTTTAACTCTGTGCCACTTTTTCTCTGGATTTGTGGATTGATTCAGTTATTTCTACAACAGATAGCGACAAAACAGGCTTTGCTATATGCTGGATGGGGCTCCAGTTAAATTAAGAGCAGAGCTGTCCATTCTTGTCTGTCTCCACTTCCTCTGCATCTCTGCCTGCTTCTCCTGGACAGATGCAAGTCAACCCAGAGCACCAGAAACTCTGATGGGGAGACACAGAATGCAGCTTGCTCCAGGAGGGTCAGTGTGACTATGTGAGCAGAAGCAGAGGTACATTCTCAACTGGCTGCTTGTCAGAGGGTGTGAGGAGAGGACTGCTGCTTCCAAAAAGAAACCAGGGAAGGGTGAGTCTTTCTGGTTTCTGGCCTTTTTGTCCTTCTGTATGGTTTCCCAGATGATGGTAGGAAGATTTTACATTTCCTGTGGTTGCACTGGTTACAGCATTTCAAGTGTGACCTTTGCTACATAAATTTCCAAGCAGTTAGAAATTAGAATGGAGTTTTGGGATGACTTCTTAGGTTTTGCAGAAAATCACTTTAATTACCAATAACTCACTGGTGCCGGCAGCTCCTCTGATATCATCAAATGGCACAGCTTATTTGTTCACTGATGCTGAAAAACAGCCTTGTCCTCAAAAGATCTCCTTAGGAGTCCACACTTTATTCCCTGGCTTTGCTATGGTGAAGGTGTAAATGTTTGTTACGGACCAGGTGACTTTATAAGGGTGTGCTGAGCAGGAAGAAATGGCTTTCTCAAACCATTGCTGCCCTGTGGACTGCTCAGGGCAGGCAAATGAGCACAGAGCACCACATTCTTCTGTACTCCTCTCCAGCCCGTCAAGTTGTGTGTAAGTCATTTTCCTCTTTTATTTCTTGAGAAAACTATAAAGATGATATGTATTTCTTCCTTCCTGTTCTCATTTACCCCATACACATGTATTATTGCATCTACATGCTGCTTCTCCATGATGGGGTCAGGGAGAGAACGCTGCCCACCTATGTGCAGTATAGCTGCTGCGACTGGCCCAGAAGTCAGCAGACAGGTGATGATATCACAGAAACAGAAATATATCTGAGGAAAATGTGGAATAGAAGTAGGGGTCTTAACTTTGCAGAAGGTATCTGAACAGAGACATGAGTGACCTGAGGGACGGCACCTACAACTCTGCCATGGCAGGTGAATATCATACCCAGAGGGAAGCTTGTATGCAAAGGTCCTGGATTTGCCTGTATATGTAGCTGAGGGAGTGAGGACAGGGAGGAAGGAGAGCAAGGAGAGGAAGCTGGGGCCAGGTAGCACAGACTTTTGTGTCCTGGTAGAGGACCGAGTCTTGTTCTCATCAAGGTGCTTTCAGTAAGGAACACATTGTCTTATTTTCCTTTATTTCTTTATCATTCTCAGAAGTAAGCAGAGGGGTTGGGCAGCTATGCCCACAGGGGGTGGCCCACAGACCAGGTGTAGGTATAGAGGATGGAGGACAGTTGCAGTCTACCTGCATCCAGAAGGCAGAGCTGGCTCCAGGTCCCCTTTCCATCCCTGTGTGGGGATATCTCCTGGAATAGCAGTGATATCTGTGCTTCACCTAGTTATCTGACATATCTTCCTCTTTAAAACTCATCTTCAAAGCTTCATCTCATTCTTATCTTGCCATCTTTTCCCATGTGGAGATACAGTGGGTAGGTCTCACTCTGTCTGAGCCTTTGTTTCTATTATTGAACACCACCAAGTTTCAAGACAAAGATCTGTTTATCTGAGCAGCTGCTCTGCAGTTGGTGATGGTAGCAACCCTGCTGTGCATAACCTGGAGTCAGGGGCTGAGGTTTTCATCAGCACAAAGAGGTGTCTATGTCTGAATGTCTGGATGTCTGGATGTGAGCTCTCACTGGGCAAGAATCTTTTGTAAAGCATCCACTCACTCATGTGTAGTTAATTCTCACAGTTAACTGTGATATACTGTTTTCTTCAGTTTGCTATAAACTATTTCAAGTACACATTTAAAAATAAAGAATACTCAATGCTGTGCCGACTTCTCATCTTCATTAAATCTAAATAAAGTTTGTTTCCCTAAGACACCACATATTCAGGATGCAAATGAAGATCTATGTCTCCTCAATCCTATTACACTATTCCTAATCTGGAACTCATCAAGTATGTGTTTGCTTTTGGTCATTCATGCTTCTACATACAGATGACATGCTTATACTTCTACAAAGTGAATCTTGCAGTGCGCATATTGCAGGTGACTGTACAGAAACATTCATTTTACATGTGTCATGGATGCATGGCCATTGGATGATGGAAACTGACTCAGTCTACCTTCCTTAAGTTAGTTGTACAAAGCTCTTCCTTAAGAGTTGTGCTGCAGTGAACTGTCCTGTGTCTCTCCAGGGTCACCACACAGTTCCCCTAACGCAGTGAAGTGAGTCACAGAGTCAACAGCCTTAGCACCTTCTGGAAACCTGAGACTTGTTAAGTTCTCAGGCCTAGCTCAGACTGCAGACCCCAAAAATTCTATGCTTTCACAAGCACTTCAGAATTCTGATCCAAGCTCAAGTTTGAGAATCTGCTCTGAGTCCCAAAATACTTCAGAGGTTTTGAATCTACTCCATTTGATTGGAGAGGGCTGATGGCTCAGTGCTCAGTTTCCGTAGGTCCAGTACATTGTACATCCCCACAAGCCAGCACTTCTTCAACGTCCAGATGATGTTCTCTTGATTTCTCCACTTGGTTCTGTGTGCTTTTGCTTGGTTTGCACTTAGCAAAGCATCTTAGATCTAGGCCTTGTTGAAAGCAGGATTTTAAACTCTCCTGCCGTGGCTGCTCCTCACTCAGGCTTTGGACTGACCACTGATCTAATGGCCACCCATTTTGGCCACTAACTTAGTTTGTCAATAAATTGTCTTAATCTTCTATATGGCTTGTATTATGTACAAATTTGTTATCTCTTTGAAGAATGCTAAATAAAACTCCATTGTGACCAGACTGGGTAGCACATGCCTTTAATCCCAGCATTCAGAAAGCAGAGGCAAACAGACCTCTGTGAAATCAAGGCCAGCCTGGTCTACATAGCAAGTTTCAGGCCAACTGGGGCTATAGGGAGACCCTATTTCAAAAAAATAAAAACAAAAAATCTCCATTGTGTATATGTACCAAACTAGCCACTCACTGTTGATACCTAGTCTGATTCCATAACTTGGCTTTTGTGAAGTGAGGATAAACACAGATGGGCAGATCTCTGGGGTATGCTGGCTTTGATCACTAGGTTATTTTTAATAAAGTTATTTATATGTGCCTCACAGCAGGAAGCCGCAACCATGTAACAATGTCTCCTTCTCCACTGACATTATTTTCTTTATTAAAATCAAAAATAAGAATTAAAAAAATTATAATAATGATAAGACTGGTAATATATAATGAAAATAAAACTTTTGGGTTTAAATACAACAGAAGAAACACTTTGTAAGTCTACTGTAAGGCAAACATCTGCCCCAAAAGGACGGAGATTAATAAGTTAGAAGGTGCTGATCTGACATAGAAAACCCAAAGTGTAGAAGTCCATTTACTGCCTTCTGCTCATCCCTCTCAGGATTCAAGAGCATGGTTCTGTAAGCAGACTTTTCAAGATCATGGTGCGAACCTTGGCTATTAGATGATGAAAACAGAGGGCAGAGGATAATACATAAGGAATATTGCAATTAAATTTCATTAGCTTGTCTCAGGCTAGAAAGGTGAAAAAAATCATTCTTAACTATGACTTCAGTATCAATAAGAAAATTATAGCAAATTAAACACGGTGGCATGTTTCCAGTATAAGGCTAAACGAAGCCAGATAGTTTCACAATATTTAAAATTTCATACTCTTGGGCTGGAGAGATGGTCTGACAGGTAAAGTCACCTGAGTTCTGCTTACCATGGCATGCTTGTAGGTAGACACACACATTCTCTCTCTCACTTGCTCTTTGTCACTTGCTCTCTCTCACTTGCTCTCTCTCACTTGCTCTTGCTCTCACTCTCATAAATAAATGTAAAATTTTCATACTATTTCAAAATAATTACAAAGTATTTAAAGACCAACCATTTTTATGTTTTTTTCTTCTGGGGTATGATTTTATCATACAAGTAAAATACAGCATGTCAGAATTCAAAGGGATTATTCAAGCAACAACTACATTCTATACATATCACCTACACACATATATACAGACAGAAATAAAGGCAGATTGTTAAAATCAAGAGCCACCACATTCCAAAATATTCCTACGAAATACTTAAAAAGATTCCTGTAAAACACTTAAAATTTAGTGGTAGTTTTTGTAAAAAGAAAATTTCCAGAGACTGGGGAAATGGCTCAGACAGGAAAAGCACTTGCCACACAAGCCTGACAACCTTAATTGATATTCAGAACCTATGTAAAGTTGGAAGGAAAGAAACAATCCCACAAAATTATCCTCTAACCACCACAATCACTTTGTGTTATACATGCACATCATATACATACATACACAATAGTCATTTTTTAATACTTAAATAAAATTTTCACACAGAAAAAGTGACTCTTTTTTAAGACAGAGGCTTGACTTTTTTCTTCTCTTATCAATAAGGGGAAATGGGTAGCCAAATTCTTTATTGTCTTATCTCATGGCCAGCCAGACCCTAGAGGCAACCCTTCTCAGGGTGTCAAACCAACTCCAGGTCAGGAGCCCTTCTATCCTTGAGGTTTCCGCACTGCAGAGTGTCAGCAAGTCATTGTAGAAACTTCGGGAGGAAGGTTTCAGGGAATGAAGCCACACACCAGAAGAAAGTGATGGCAGGAGCAGGTGTGAGCAAGAGCCAAGGGGGCAGATGGGCCTCTCCACCCATCTCTCACCTCCCCTGAGAAAGCCCAGTCAGTGATAATGGATTGTGTCTCCAACACTGCACACAGACTATGCCCTTAGTGGGGGTATTAAACAGATGAATGAATAAGTATAGACAAACATCCAGCTGTTCCTCCAAAAGCCAGAGCTAGCGGAAGGTCAGGCAGTATGAAGAACAAAGTAGACCCAGAGCTGGGAGGAGACCCTTTGAAGGGCATAGGCAACCATGAAATGTGAATGGCAGCCATGGTGAAGCAGACTGGGAAGAAGCCAGATCTTCACAGAAACCTGAGTTCCTCATGAAATCCCAATAAGAAGAGAAGGTGCTTTTAACTGAAATACTGCGGGAAGCAGAACTAAAGGTCCACTTACCGATTTTGACACATAGAAATAAATATGTATGGGGTAATTCTTCTGGTGAGCATTAGTCTGCTCAGACACTGGAATTACATTCCTAATTCTATCCTTGAAAGCAAAAAATTGAGAATAAAGGTTTGAGAGAGGGAAATAAATTTTGAAAAAGTGGGAACCATGCAAGAATAGAAAGCATTGGTCAGCTGTGGGCATCATATGCATTTGACTAGACTGAAAGCGAGCCCAGCTTTACATCTTATATATAAAAATTATTATAATGCACCCCACAAATATGCATAATTAAAATATCAATCACTGTTAATTAGAGACAGCATGGTAACTGACACCAGCTGTCACAGAAGTAGGTATGCTCCAAAATGGCAGATTAGTACAACGCTCTAAAGGGATGAATTAGTTACAATGATCCACCCCTGGCTCTTAGGAGACAAACCTCTAAAAAGCAATCCTGTTGTAATAGCATCTCTTAAAAGATACATACATTTTTGGTCATGTTAGTAGACCATGTCAAAAGCTATAATTAAAAACAGAACATGCAACTCCATGCCCAGAAATGAATCCAAGTGTCCAATAGCAGGAAGAAGTAGTTCTCACAGCACAGTGGGTGCCAGGTGGCTGTGTAGATTGGTTCACCTGGGCATCAGTGGCTGTGTCTGAATCCCTCGATCCATCTAATCATGTTCCTCACCTATCAGCTGGTTGCCACTCAGCCCTGCAAGAGGTCCTTGGGAGACAACATGCTTTCTTAGCAATGCTTAAATCACCAGCACCATGAACTCTGAACAAATGCAAACTCCAAAGTTGTAACAAGCTGTTAAAGTGGAATACTTAGAATTTACAAAAGGAAAATCTGCTCTCTGATCAAAAGTGTAACATTTCACATCTTTAAGTCTCAGGATTCTCTGCAGATATACTGGAACCCAGAGCTGGTGGGAAGATCATCCCAAGCTAAACACACCTGAGATTCAGAGGAAAAAAGAAGTCTGCTATGGAGCTTCTTCTCTCTAAGTGCTAACACTTCTGACAAACCTATGAACATCTTCTAACCCTTCTATCAGAGGAGATCTGGAAGGGATGGACCAAAAAAACCTCTCCACGGGAGCTGGAGAATCCAGAAGATACAGAAAGACCACTTGGGCAAATACAGGCAGGAACAGTCCCATCTTGCTGTTCTTAAAACTCCATCTTTCCTAAAGAAATTTTTTCTTTCCACAGGAAATCTCTGTCTATCCCTGGTACCTCTACAAAGTTGGGTATCTGAGACCCCAAATTCTAGCCACTCTTTTGAGTTACTAATCACAGTAAAACTAAATAAACCTTTATTGTTGGTCTGTAATCAGTTTGAACCACAAGTCCCTAGGCATAGAACTAAGAAGGTAAAAAAAAGGTATTTCTTCCTTTATAGTTTTTGTCAGTTTTAAAGCAACTATAGTATTTTTTGTCTGTATTTGTAAAAAAGTTCAGAATATAGTGCTTAAGAGAATCTATTTCATGACAACTATGAATTAAATGCTAATAAACAGCTAAATACTTTAATTGGTTTTTAAATGTTTGCTGAACTTTTCTTTGTGAAATCCATAATGTTTTTATTAACCATGTATATAATGTGTGGCAAAGGCTGACTAATGATAAAATGAAAATCAATTATTTAATAAATGCATAAAAATTGAGTATTAAATTAAATAAAAATAGAGTAATCAGTCCTCTACTCAAATCTCTTGCAAATGAAAGAATCCATGAATAATTAATGCACATTCTCCTCCAAGAGTATAGCAGGATACACACACTAATTAAACCTCATATTACAGATAAATATCAAGGGTAAAATAACTTTTAAATCTTTTAAAATATATTAATGTGCTAGAAAGTATAGTCTTTAAAAGATCAAAAACTAATTGAACAATTTGCAATAAATAAAGAGAATGAAAGAAAAGTCAGGAGAACATAACTTTCAAAAGGCAAATCTGATAAAGGTTGTTATCCAAAATTTATAAGAAAATGTTAAAAATTAAAAATGAGAAAGCAAACAACTGACCAAAAACTGAAGTAAAGGCCTTAACAGACAGACACATCACCAAAGGAAATGTGCAAACGGTAAGTAAGCATGGGAGAAGTTATTCCACATCTATTCATCAGGGAAATCTAAATTAAATCACCACCAAGGGTTCGTAAAAATGGTCAATGGATTATCCAGACGTGCAGGTATCAAATGTGGTGAGGATACAGTTCCTACAAAACTCAGCACACTCGTCACCACAGAATCCTGTGATCTCTAATCATAGGAGGTGAAAACTCTGGTCCATACAAACACCTGCATGAAGATGCTTATGGCAGCTTCACTTGGAATTGTCAAAACCCAGAAGATGTACATCACCAGAAATGGACCTTATCACATACTATGGACTCTGGGTGACTGACCAGCCACTGCAGGTCTACCCATTGTAGCACAGGGACCCTGTGGAAGAAATTCAGAAAGTTGAGGAGACACTATCAGGAGCTGAGTACACTGAGGGCAGAGAGAAGGCCAGACAAGTTCTGGCTGTGAACACTGTGGCCTGTGGCAGGAGTGCAAGAGCCCCTGAGTGACCCTGAGAGACACAGTACTCTTAAGCAAGAACTGTGGGGCAATCGAGAAAAATTTCCAGGATCCAGGTAGAAAGACAACATCCAGAGGCAAGGTATGTATGAGTAGAGACAGTGCTGTGTGCCTCCACATCCTCTCACAGCCTACCAGAAAGCTCCACACAGAAAGTGCAATCCTCAGCATATCAGAGAGCAGCTTGGCTGTCTGGTGGGATCTCAGACAAAAGGCAGAGCCCCACAAAGAAACATTTCTCAGCAGGGAGGACATACTCATCTAACATACTCCTTGTTTGAATTACTGAGATGAGCAGCTCTCTCTCCAACTGAGAGCTCACTGAAAAAAGAGAGGGTTGGATCTAAATTCACCCTAGTGGAAGTATTGCCCATTGTTAGGAGAGTTTCTTCTTAGGTTTTTTAAAATTTTTTAAGTTATATTTTTGTACTTCAATAGTTTATTTGCTTTATTTTAGCTTGTATCTTCCTGAAATGGCTTTATGACTACTCGTTCTTTTCTGCACCTATATTCTCTCTGTTGTTTTTCAGACTTCTAACTTACCCTCTCATTCACACTTTCTCTCTCTTTTCTCCTTTCCTTATTTCTCCTCTTTGTGCTTCGTCATTACTGGTACCCTTAGCTCTAAATATCTGTGAATTAAATTTTCCTCAAGCAGTACCCAAGCTGCTGTCTCCAAGTCTTACTGGAGACACAAGTGAGGTACACAAGTGTCTTCTACTCCAAGGTAACTGTGGAACTGATTTCAAACCATATGTAGTATCATATATGCTACTACACAGCCAGCTCCCCAAATAGTAAGGGGAAGGAACATACACTCAATTGAAGATAACTCACCAGAAAGTGTCACGTAAACTAAAACAAACAAAAAGAGTAGAAAAAAAAGGAAAAGAAAAACTGGGGGACACATCCAAGAGTTGTAGGGAGCACACATGTACATAGACACACAGAAAACCACAAACATGAGACAAGGAACTTGGAGACTTCACTAAGTTCACAAATTCCGAAAAAGAGCTAGACAGAAATGCCAACAATGAATTTTTCAATCAAATTGAAACCCACTGGAAAGCTTATCATTAAGAGAAAAGATCAGAAGAAGAAAGAATATAAAGAGCATGGTCTGAAGTAATATATTCAGATAGATATAAAGAAAAAATAAGTGACCATACAGGCAAAAATTCTCACTAAAATATTTGCAAATCAAATCCAGGAATGCATTAAGAAAATTACATTTCACTTCCAAGCTGCTTGTATCCCAGGGATGTAAGGTTGATTCAAAATATACAAATAAATAAATATAATATACCATATAAATAAACAATGAGAAATTCCATGGCCATCTCAATAGACACAGAAAATGCTTTTGACAAAATTTTACACCTCTTTATGATAAACACTCTGAAGAAACTAGGAACAGAAGAAACATACCTCAACGTATAAGAGCTACCTATGAAAAACCTATAACTAACATTGTATTCAATGGGGAAAAATGAAAGCGTTTCCTCTAAAATTAGGTTGACGACAAGGCTGCCCACTCTCTCTGCTCTTATTCAACAGTGCTGAATCTTATCCTCAACATTAAGACAAGAGAAAGAATTAAAAGGGCTATAACAAGGAAAGGAAGACGTCAAATCACCACTGCTTTCAAACATGATCCTATACACAAGGAATCCTAAAGATTCTACCAGAAAATCCTTAGATCATCATGATAAACACATTCAGCAAAGTAGCAGGATTAAAAAAAAAAAAACACACCAAATTCAGTAGACTTTCTATATACCATTAATGAACTTTCTAAAAAAAGAAAATAGCTCTTAAAAATCTCACTCATGATAACATTAAAAAGATAAAATACCTTGGGATCAATCTAACCAATGAGATAAAAATACTTCAGAATGAAAATTTTAAGGTACTGAACAGAAAGCGAAGCACTAGAAAGTGGATAGACTGCTCATGTTCGTGGATTGCAGAATTAACATTGTAAGGCTTTACTACCAAAATACATATAGCAATTCAACATAATCGCCACAAAACTTTCAATGACACTCTTCACATAACTAGAAAAAAAAATCCTAAAATTCACATTGAAGCACAAAAGACACCAAATTGCCAAAGCAATCCTGAACAGAAAGAGTAAAACTGGAAGCATCACAACATCTGATCTCAAACTATACTACAGAGGTACCATCTGGGAAGTGGGTGTACAGTTGAATAAGATGGTTTGGGATGTTCTGTGTGATACACAC
>NW_008335593.1:493220-495932 GCF_000622305.1 Nannospalax galili | reverse complement strand
CAATTATATTTGAGGAGGAAGCATAAAAATTTATGTCATGTTAATTAGTAGAGGTGATAAACATTACCATTGAAATCTACCCGATGGCTTTATAGACATACACAGGAGCCAAGGATCCAAGTGCAACCAATTATGTCTAGTAATAATCAGATACATACAGAGAGACACATGCGCCAACACAGTTATTAGCAGAAACAATGAATCTTTCTATAAGAAACAGTATATTTAATGAAATGGAGATCTTTTTTGAGAGTTAGAAACTCATTCAATTTTATGTCTTACAGGGCTTATACTGAGTTCAATATTGTATAACTGTATTGATTCAACAGCAAACCTAGAAAAAAAATTTTAGAACCACTTTCAAAAGTGATATATCCCTGGTCTGGAAACTGATATTGAGTATGTTAAAGCTATAATGAAATGCTTCTTCTAAAATTTTTTTTAAATATTTTTTTTAAAAAACTGTATGATAACTGACACAGTAACAGACAAGCAGACACTGGAATAGAGGACCCAGAAATCAACCCACATAGCTACTGCAACTTGATTTTTGACAAAGAAATTTTTTTAAAAAAGATATTGTGCTGGGTGTGGTGGCGCATGCCTTTAATCCTAGCACTGGGGAGGCAGAGGCAGGCAGATCTCTGTGAGTTCAAGGCCAGCCTGGTCTACATAGTGAGTTCTAGGACAGCTGGGGCTACAGGGAGACCCTGTCTCAACTCCCCCTCCCCCCCAAAAAAATATATTGGAAAAAACTAAATATATAGCCTCTTAAATAGTGTGGAGAAAACTAGATATCTACATGTAGAAAAATGAAACTAGAGCTACACCTCTGTTTACACAAAGAACTCAGTTTTAAATGGATAAGAAACCTTAAGGTAAGACATGAAACTGCTAAAGTAAAATAGGTAAAATACTTCAAAATGCAGAGGCATACGCAGAATATCTCAGGAAATAATGCCAACAACTGACAAATGTGATTATTTGGAATTTAAAAGCTTCTGAACAGCAAAGGAAACAATAATCAGAATGAAGAGGCAAATCTGTGTGGGCACCATGCCAACTTATCATACAAGATTAATACCTAGAATATATAAAAAATGCAGACATTAAATTCCTCCAAATTATCTAATCAATAAATGAGCAAACGAAATAGGCAGCTTTCAGAAAAAATGCAAATGGCCAAGAAATACTTGAAAAAGTGTTCAGTACCCTAAGCCACCAATGGAATATAAAATAAAGCTTTAAGATTTCATTTCCCCTAGCCAGAATTTAAGAAACAAATGCTGATAAGAATATAAGGAAAGATCAGACCTCCAGAGAGTGCTGAGTTTGGGCCTCTCTCTGGCCTCCAACTGGCCTCCCTCTGGAAGAGGGCCTGAGAACACAGGGGACTGCCGGATCCTGCCTCCAAATGGTGGTGAGCTTTCCTCAATTGCACTATACCCACCCCACTACCTAGGATTTTGTGAGGCCCCTCCCAAGGCTCCAGGGGAGATCTGGTTTTGGTAGGCTAAGGCTGAGATCCTGCAGACAGCCTGACAGGGTGGGTGCCAACCTCCATTAATGTAGCAGCTCTGATCTCAGCAGATGGCCAGAGAGTGCTGAGTTCTGGCCTCCCTCCGGCCACCTCTGGCATAGGGGCTGAGAATGAAGGGGACTGCCTGAGAGCACCCAGAACCTGCCTCCATGTGGTGAAAGAAGCCTGAGTGTAACTGACTGGAACTTGAATTGGGTTTCTGTGGGCACTCCTGAATAGCTGATCTGAAGCCATCAGTTCCCTCCAAATTAAACCTAAGAGAACCTAAACCTTGTACCAATCAGCTTTACATAACCAATAAAGAAAGGCTCTAGGCACCCCAATAATACAAACAGAAGCATACTTCAACTTAATTCTCATATCAGAATCATAAACAACAAAAGAAGTTCACATACCAAAATTACAACGAAAGAATAATAAAATGGAAAGCCAAAACACAACATCCCTACCAAACTCCACCAATCCTGTAGAAGAGCTCTACAAGGAGAACCCCCTGGAGACAACCCAGGACACTGAATTTAAAAAAACAATCATAAACATAATCAAGGAATTCAATGAATTTAAAGAACACATAAACAAACAAATCAAAGAACTAAAAGAAGATAGAGATAAACTTCTGAATGAATTCACAAAAGAGATGGAAACATTGAAGAAAACTCACAGTGAAGAAAACTCAGACAGAAATGAAGCTGGAAGTGCAAAATTCAATAAGCCAACTTGAAACAACAAGGGAAAGCCTCACTGCTAGAATGAATGCAAATGGAAACAGAATATCAACAATGGAGGATAAAGTTGAAGAATTGGACCAAACAAAGATTATGGAAAATTTAAGAAAACACAGGAATGGAATATGCAAGAGATGTGGGACACCATGAAAAGACCAAATCTATGGATCATACAAATAGAGGAAGGAGAAGAGTTTCAGGTTAATGATGTTGACCAGATCTTAAATAGGATTATAGAAGAAAATTTCCTCAAATTAAGGGAAGACATCCCCACACAAATACAGGAAGCACATACAACACCAGATAGGATGGGAAAAGAAACTCCCCATGACATATCATAGTAAAAACACTAAATGTACAGCACAAAGAGAGAATACTGAAAGCAGAAAAAAAAAAAAAAAAAAAAAAAAAAACCAAAAACCAAGCCAAAAAAAAAAAAAACCCCAA
>NW_008335593.1:487591-493022 GCF_000622305.1 Nannospalax galili | reverse complement strand
GAGATTTAATCTAGGAAACACAAAATTACAGAGAGAACACAACAATCAAAAAAATGGCAACCAATACACACCTTTCAATAATAACCTTAACTACCAATGGACTGAACTCCACAGTCAAAACACACAGGATAAGTGAATGGATAAAGAAACAAAATTCATCTCTTTGCTGTCTACAAGAAACCCATCTCACCTTCAAGGAGAGGCACTATGTTAAGGTAAAAGGATGGAAAAGAATATTCCAAGCAAATGGCACTAAGAAACAAGCAGGGGTTGCAATTCTAATATCTGACAAAATAGACTTCAAAGTAAAACTAATCAGAACAGATAAGGAGGGTCACTTCATTCTGATCAAAGGAACAGTTAACCAAGAAGATATTACAATCCTTAACATATATGCATCAAACTCTAGTGCACCAAGATTCATAAAAACAACACTACAGGACTTTAAGACACAGAATAACTCCAACTCAGTAATAGTAGGGGACTTCAATACCCTACTTTCTCCATTAGATAGGTCAACTGGACAAAGAATAAACAGAGAGACATCTGAATAAAGTGATACCATACATCAAATGGACCTAACATACATCTCTCAATTAATTATTCCACCCAAGCACTAAAGAATACACTTTCAACTCAGCACCCCATGGAACTTTTTCAAAAATTGACCACATACTGGGCCATAAAACAAAATTCAACAAATACAAAAAGAATGAAATAATTCCATGCATTCTATTGGACCACAATACAATAAAGCACAAAATCAACACTGGACAAAGCTCTAGTCACTACACGAACTTGTGGTGACACACTCCTAAACAATGAGCTGGTCAAAGGAGAAATTAAGAAAAAAATAAAAGAATTCCCGGACTTCAACGAAAAGGACAATACAACACAACACGACCTCTGGGACACTTTAGAAGCAGTCCTAAGAGGGAAGTTTATAGCTCTAAGTGCCTACATTAAAAAATTAGAAAGAGCCCAGATAAATGACCTAACACTGCAACTCAAGACACTGGAAAGGCAAGAACAAATAAAACCAAAACCCAGCAGAAAAGAAGAAATAACAAAAATCAGAGCAGAAATTAATGAAATAGAAACAAAGAAAACAATACAAAGAATCAATGAATCTAAGAGCTGGTTCTTTGAAAAGCTAAGCAAGATAGACACTTATCCTAGTTAGCTAAAACAAAGAGCGAGCAAATCCAAATCAACAAAATCAGACATGAAATGGGAAACATTACAACAGACACACAAAAGATCCAGACCATTATATGGGAATAAAACCTATACGCTACTAAATTTGAAAATCTAAAAGAAATGGATGGATATCCAAAATCATTGAAACCATCAAAGTTAAACCAAGAAGAGATCAACAGTTTAAACAGACCCATAACCTATAAGGAAATTGAAACAGTAATACAAAGCCTCCCAACTCAAAACAGCCCAGGCCCAGATGGATTTACAGAAGAATTCAACCAGACATTTAAGGAAGACCTACAGTCAATACTATTTAAATTATTCAAAATGATAGAAACAGAGGGAGAACTTCCAAATTCCTTCTCTGAAGCCAGCATCACCCTAATACCCAAACTGAGTAAAGACACAACCAAAAAAGAAAACTATAGACCCATATCCTTAATGAACATAGATGCAAAAATTCTCAACAAAATACTTGCAAACCGCATACAGAAACACATCAAAAAGATCATTCATCATGATCAAGTAGACTTTGTCCCAGAGATGCAGGGATGATTCAATATACGCAAGCAACATACATTTCTGTTCAAAGTCCTAGAGGGAACTGGACTGGAGGGAACATACCTCAACATAATTAAAGCTATATACAACAAACCCACACCAACATCATTCAAAATAGAGAAAAACTAGAAGCATTCCCATTGAAATCAAGAAGCAGACAAGAATGACCACTATCTCCACTCCTTTTCAACATACTGTTTGAAACTCTTGCTAGAGCAATAAGACAGGAATAGGAAATTAAAGGAGTACTAATTGGAAAAGAAGAGGTCAAACTATCACTTTTTGCAGATGATATCATACTATACTTAAGAGACCCCAAAAGTTCCAACAGAAAATACCTAGTACTGACCAACAATTTCAGTGGCAGGTTATAAAATCATTCTACAAAAAATCACAATCTACAAAAATCAGTAGCCTTTCTATATACCAATAACAAGCAACTGGAGAAAGATCTCTACAATGAAAATTTTAAATCATTAAAGGCATTGAGGAAGACACCAGGAGATGGAAGGACCTCCCATGCTCATGGATTGGAAGAATTAATATTGTGAAAATGACCATCCTATCAAAAGCAATATATAGATTCAATGCAATCCCTATCAAAATTCTGATGACATACTTCATAGAATGAGAGAAAAACCATCCTTAAATTTGTATGGAAGCGCAAAAGCCCCCAGATAGCCGAAGCAACCCTGAGCACAATGAGCAACACTGGGGGGAGGATTACTATACTAGATCTGAAAGTATTCTACAGAGCTATAGTCATAAAAATAGCATGGTACTGGAACAAAGATACACAAATAGATCAATGGAACATCATTGAAGATCCAAACCTAAGTCCACGCAATTTCAGTCACCTGATTTTTGACAAAGGTGTCAAGAACACACAATGGAGGAAAGACAGCATCTTCAACAAATGGTGCTGGCAAAACTGAATCTCCACCTGTATAAGAATGAAACTAGATCCTTATCTTTCACCTTGCACAAAAGTCAACTCCAAATGGATCAAAGACCTCAATGTGAAACTGGAAACACTCAAACTATTATAAGAAAATATTGGCAGTAACTTACAAGATATAGGTGTAGGAAAGGATATTCTAAATCAGACAGAAATTGCTCAGGAATTAAGGCTAGAAATCAACAAGTGGGACCTCATTAAACTAAATGCTTCTGTACAGCAAAAGAAACAATCAAAAAGGTGAAGATAAAACCCACAGAATGGGTAAAAAATCTTCACCAGTGACATATCTGACAGAGGTTTAACATCCAGAATATATGAAGAACTCAAAAAACAAAGAATCAAGAAACCAAATGACCCAATGAAAAGATGGGATAAAAATCTAAGCAGAGAGTTCTTAAAGGAAGAAATAAAGATGGCTAAGAAACATCTCAAAAAGTGTTCAATATCCTTAGTAATTAGGGAAGTGCAAATTAAAACCACCCTAAGATATCACCTTACCCCAATCAGACTGGCTAGGATCAAGAGAACAAATGATACCAAATGCTGGCAAGGATGTGGAGAAAGGGGAACACTCATTCACTGCTGGTGGGATTGCAAACTCATGAAGCCTCAATGGGAAACAACGTGGAGAACTCTTAAAAAACTAAAAATGAACCTACCACATGACCTCATGCCTTTAATCCCAGCACTTGGGAGGCAGAAGCAAGTGGATCTCTGTGAGATTGAGTTTAGCCTGGTCTACCAACCATGTTTGTTGCTGCTCTTTTCACAATAGCTAAGAGATGGAAGCAACCCAAGTGTCCCTCAGCTAACGGGCAGTAAACTAAATTTAGTACATTTACACAATGGAGTTCTACTCAGTAGTAAAGAAGATGCAATAATGAAACTTGCAGGTAAATGGATGGATCTAGAAGTTGTTATACTAAGTGAAGTAACACAGACTCAGAACCTATATTCTCCCTCATGTGTGGATCCTAGCACCAAATCCATTTAAATTCCAGGTCCTTTTAATAAGATGATGCTATACAGTAGTCCCTTCTGCATGAAACAACTACCATCATCACGACTTCAGCTGGGCCTGATTGCTAAACATCGTCACAATTGGGCTTGTTGACGGTTCTGCTCATTCATTAAAGGAGGGCCAAAAAGGGTCATTGGACCCTCACCAGAGTATCTAGTCACTTTTCTCAGCTAACTTTATGTAATTTGTCCCTAATCACACATGGCCTCCTGGATTTGGGGAGGGCTAAAGTATATAATCTGTGGAAGGCTAGAAGAGAAGGCATGACCCATGCTGGGTAAAGGCTTTCCAGTGTGCATACCCGCAGGTCATATATACACCTCAACAACCCCTGGGTTATCTCCGTAACTAAGCTCAATAAATTCATTGGTTCCCCAGTAAAACTTTAATCAAAGATTGGCTTGACACTAGATCTTAAAAGGGAATAAGTATGGCTTAGCATCCCCAGGAAGAGAATTCTCACAACAATAGGAAAATATGTTAATGCTATCATGTCTCATAATTATTATTTTTTTTTAAAGAAAATGAGCCAGGTGTGGTGGTGCACGCCTTTAATGCCAGCACTTGGCAGTCAGAGTCAGGTGGCTCTCTATGAGTTCAAGGCCAGCCTGGTCTACATAGTGAGTTCCAGGCCAGCTGGGGCTACAGGGAGACCCAATCTCAAAAAGGCAAAAAAAAAAAAAAAAAAAGAAAAGAAAAGAAAAGAAAAGGAGAATGTAAAAGGTGTTAAAAGGATATGGAAATGGAGATATTTTCCAAAATAGAAAAAAATAAGAAAGCAAGTGATGAAGGTCTGTGTAGGTTCGTTATGATATAAAAAGGATGAGACAAAATTATATACATAAAATCTTAAAATTTCGATGGTCATAGTTTAGTCAACTAGTTTAAAGAACAAAATATAAATCTAGTCAAGGTTTATCTGAGAATATTTGTTTTTTTACCCAAGCCTTATCTATAAAGCACACGATAATTAAAATTACCAGACTGGTAGAACTAACCTTATTGGATGTCTAACAGCCATACTTGAAGGCCTACACTAATGTGGTCAGAGGGACTTAAAGGACAGTTTTTGCCCCTTGCCCACTAAGCTTGAGTAAGTTCCAGAGGACTATGGAACATCTCTCAAAATGTCCTGTAACTGTGGTGAGTCGCCTTTCCTCTTGTTCATGGAGGACATGGAGACCCCACAAGATGGACTTGAACCAGTGTCCAGTCTACAAAAAAGAGGGTCAACTCAGAGGAAACATCTCATTCATGCTTCCAAATGAAGCCAGACATGGATGAGCAGGACCTTTGACTTATCTTCACATAGATGGAACTGGTAAAAGAAAGGAGCCAGGAATTCCTCCCAAGCCCATGGGACCCCCGAGGAACAAATCCTCAAATGACCTTTAGTGTAAAAATAAATTTATTTATTTTGGCCAATGGTATGGTCTTAAACACCCAAAAGGAAAGTATAACCAAAGAGTAAAGTCATCAGTGTATTTCTTTAAGAGTTCAAGGGATTACACTTCCATACATTAGGCTTAAGTCTATATTATTTCTCACTGATGATTTTGTTCCTAACCAGAATGTGGTGCTCAGATGTAAGACTTCAAATCTTGGTCTCCAATACCGTAGTGCCCACCTGTAGCTAAGGGAGATAACCAGTTATTGTTCTAAAATGATGGATAAATTTGTTTTCTCCC
>NW_008335593.1:484931-487246 GCF_000622305.1 Nannospalax galili | reverse complement strand
AATTTGGGAGTCTTTTAGATAGACCCACTGAAGGGGTACTCCAATTGCCTCACCCTGTGTCCCTGTTCAGCATGGAAGAAGCCAGAGCACTCTGCATCCCAATTCCCTATTGGCAATTTGGGTAACCTCTTCAGAGAATGGTGTGATAAGAATAGGAGGTAGGAACTGACTAGGCAGTTAAGGTAAAAAGACCCCCCCAAAAAGTAGCCAGTTTCTTGGCTAAAACACAAAATGCCCTTGAGCCTCTTAGCAACATACTGTTCCAAAGGCCAAAAAATGTTGAAAATATTTGGGAGTATTTATCTAATCCTTAAAAGATTTTAGGGTTACCTCTTCAGAAGGGAGAGTCTTAGAGTAGCCTAAAGCCCCATAAAAAAATAAGTCAAAGAAGAAGAAAGAGTACATGCAGTTATCAGAAAGTGATGGGGAGATATGGGAGGAGTTGGAGGGGAGGGAGTAGGCATGGATTTGATCAAAACACCTTATACCCATGTATGAAATTCTCATTAAATTATTTATTCTTTAAAAAATAATGTTTAGTTAAAAAAGAATATAAGGAAAATGTAACCCTTTATTCACTGGAGATTTAAACTGGAGCAACCACTGTGGAAGTCACTATGGAGGTTCCTCAAAAAAAAAAAAAAAAGTACTACCATATGATTCAGTTCTACCACTCCTAGATATGTACCCAAAGGACTCTAAATCAGTAAATCATAGAGGTGTTTGCACATTCATATTTACTGCTGTACTGTTCATAATAGCTAAGAAATGGAACCAGTCCAGATGTCCACCAACACATTAATTGATAGAGAAAACATGGCACATTCACACAATGGAATTTTATCCAGTAATGAAGAAAAATTAAATCAAGATATTTTCTAGAAAAAGACTGGAGCAGGATATCATTTTAAGTGAACTAAGCAATACTCATTTGTGTGCTAATGTGTGTGACTGTGTATGTGTGACAGGGAAAAGGGGAAAATTTGTGACTATGTGAGCAAAGGAACAGTGTGAAGATCAGCTGCCCTCAGGCCCCTGGAAGAACCACTGTAATCTGTCAATAAGTTTGAACACTAAGACAAAGAAGAATTTAGATAAACACAATTTCTCTGGACTGTCTCAAGAATAAACAGAAACTCTGAAGTATCTTATAGTACTGCACCTATAGATTTCATCCCTTTAAATCCTCCAGAATGCCAGGCCCATGTGGTTTCAGTGATAATTTTTACCAAAACATTGAGGTGCCTTTGACAGGAACCCAGATGTTCAGAATGATTCTCAAGTAAATAAAGAGCACCCTGCACAATTTCCTTTACGAAGTTAGCACATTTTTTTGTTCAGCATTATGGTAACTTCTTTTGTTAACAGCAAAATTTATTTTATAAAAATCACAATTAAAATATTAACTATTAAATGGTTTATTCTTATCACAAAATTCTTACAATTTACCCAGAATTGATTTCAGTGTATTTGATCACATCATACTGTTTTCAAAGACAGTTCCTTTTATTTTAGAATTTCATATATGGGCATTGTGTTTGCATTATTTTCATGTCTCCCACCAACTCCTCCCCTGTTCCCCCTCTCAAGTTCTTGCCCTTTAATTATTGTTATATATGCGTACATAAATTTATAAATATGCATACATACACACATGTTATACATTATATACATCATATAATTTCCACAAAGGAAACGAAAGCATTTGTGGGAATTCAACACTCACTTGTGATTCCTTTTGAGGACACAGCAACTGAGAAACAGATTTTCAAACCTGATAAACCACAAGAAACAATATTCTTTATTGATGAGAAATCAATACAAATTTTCACACCATCAGTTCCTCATATATATATACATACGTATATATACATGTATTTATATATATATATAATGCACTGAGTCCATTAGGTGGCACTTGTGTGTACCTGTGTTTAGAGTTGTTCATTTTGGATTAGATAACCTATTTAGGTTAACCCTGGAGAAAACTAATACTCTCTGCTTCAAAATCCACTGACTGACTGTAGCTCTTCATCTTGAGGTGGGACCACATGATATCTCCCCCTCCCCAGTCCACCATGGCATGTCAACTGGTTTTGTCATTATGCAGATCTTGTTTGACTACTATACTATGGAGATTTCATTAGAGCTAGCATAAATTTAAGAGTAAATCCTAACAAAGAAAAAAAAAGCAAAATTGGGGGCTAATATAACCTAAAAATTGTACAGCCACTTTTGAAAGAGATGTACCTTTGCCCTGGAAATTGTTATTGAGTATGTTAAAGCTGTAATGAAATGCTTCTTCTAAAAAATAA
>NW_008335593.1:482040-482720 GCF_000622305.1 Nannospalax galili | reverse complement strand
CAAAAAGAAGCAGATCTAAACTCAACAAAGGAAGGCTTGAGTCTCACACAAGAATCAGAAACTAGGACGGAAATTCACGTCAAAGTCACAAAGAAAAAATAATAACATGAAAAACCGAAATAACATATCCCCACCAAATACCAATAGTCCTCTGGAGGAGTACAATGAGAACCCCCTAGAGATAATGCAGGATATGGAACTCAAAAGAACAATTATAAACATGATAAAAGAATTCACTGAATTTAAAGAACATACAAAGAAATCAAAGAACTGAAGGAAGATAGGGATAAACTTCTTAATGAATTCAGAAAAGAGTTAGAAATATTGAAGACTACTCAGGCTGAAATGAAGAAGGAAGTAAAACATTCAGTAAGCCAATTAGAAATGACAGGAGAATGCCTCGCCAATAGGATGAACGAAATGGAAAACAGAGTATAAAGACTGGAAGATAAAGTGGATGAACTAGATCACTCAAGCAAAGATTATGAAAAATTTAGGAAATCACAAGAATGGAATATGTAGGAATTCTGTGACACCATAAAAAGACCAAACTTATGAATCATAGGCATACAGGAAGAAGAATCCCAAGATAATGGCATGGACCAGATCTTTACCAGAATCATGGAAGAAAATTCCCAAAAATTAAAGAAAGACATGCCCATACAAATATAAGAAACATA
>NW_008335593.1:480393-481613 GCF_000622305.1 Nannospalax galili | reverse complement strand
CAGCTATATAAAAAATGTGAACAGAAATAAAAATGGCAGGATTCAATACACATCTTTCATTAATAACTTTAAATATCAGTGGACTGAACTCCCCAGTCAAATCACACAGACTAGGTGAATGGATTAAGGAACAAAACCCATCTTTTGTTGTCTGTAAGAAACTCATCTCACTTTCAAGGACAGACACTATCTTAAAGTGAAAGGATGGAAAAAAATATACCAAGAATATGGTACTAAGAAAAAAGCAGGTGTAGCAATTCTAATATCAGACTTTAAAACTAATCAGAAGAGATGAAGAGGGCCACTTCATTCTGATCAAAGGAACAATAAATCAAGAAGATATTACAATCAGGAACATATATTCACCAAACTCTGGTGCACCCAACTTCATAAAAACAATACTGCAGGACTTTAAGACCCAGATTAATCCCAACTCATTAAGAGTAGAGGATTTCAGTACCCACACTGTCTCCATTAGATAGGTCAACAGGGCAGAGGGTTAACAGAGAGACATGTGAATTAAACAATAAAAAATATCAAATGGCCTTAACAGACATCTACCGAGTATTCCACCCAAGCATCAAAGGACATACTTTCTACTCAGCACTCCATGGAACCTTCTCCAAAATCGACCATATACTGGGGCACAAAGCAAACCTCAACAAATATGACCACAGTGCAATAAAGCTTACAATCAACAGAGGAAGAAGCCCTAATCATCACATGAACACATGGAAATTAAACAACACACTCCTGAATGATGAATGGGTCAAAAGAGAAGAAAGAAATAAAAGTATTCCTGGAACTAAATGAAAAGGAAAATACAACACAACAAAACCTCTGGGACATGCTGAAAGCGGTCCTTAGAGAGAAGTTTATAGATCTAAGTGCCTACATCAAAAAACCGGAAAGATAAAATAAATGACTTAACGTGGCAACTCAAGACACTTGAAAAGCAACAGCAAACAAAACCCAGACCCAGCAAACAAGGAGAAATAACAAAAATCAGGGCAGAAATTAACGAAATAGAAATAAAGAAAACAATAAAAAGAATCAACAAATCCAAGAGCTGGTTCTTTGAAAAGAAAAACAAGATTGACAGACCGCTAGCCCAGTTAACCAAAAGAAAGAAAGAGCACCTCCAAATCAACAAAATCAGAGATGAAAGGGGAAACATCACAACAGACACCAAAGAGATCCAGAACATTCTAAGAGAATAC
>NW_008335593.1:479855-480210 GCF_000622305.1 Nannospalax galili | reverse complement strand
TCCAAAACCAGGTAAAGACACAACCAAAAAAGAGAACTATAGACCCATATCCTTAGTGAACACAGATGAAAAAATTTTCAACAAAATACTTTGAAACTGCATACAGACACACATCAAAAAGATCATCCACCATGATCAAGTCAGTTTCATCCCAGAGATGCAGGGATGGTTCAAAATACATAAGTCAATAAACATCATTAATCATATAAATGGACTCAAAGTCAAGAACCACATGGACATCTCAATAGATGCAGAGAAGGCCCTTGTCAAAATTCAACATGCATTTATGTTCAAAGTCCTAGAGAGAATTGAACTGGATGGAACATATCTCAACATAATTAAAGCCATATATAAC
>NW_008335593.1:479053-479799 GCF_000622305.1 Nannospalax galili | reverse complement strand
CATTTCCATTGAAATCTGGAACCAGATAAGGCTGGCCACTATCTCCACTTCTCTTTAACATAGTGCTTGAACCACTTGCAAGAACAATAAAAACAAGAGCAGAAAATTAAAGGAGAGATCAAATTATCCCTTTTTGCAGATGATATGATATTATATCTAAGAGACACCAAAAATTCCACCAGAAAACTCCTAGATATTATTACTACGTTCATTAAAGTTGCAGGTTACAAAATTAACCTTTCTATATACTAATAACAAGCAATCAGAGAAAGAGCACATGGAAACACTCCCCTTCACAGTAGCTGCAAAAAATAAAATATCTCAGAATAAACCTGACCAAAGACATTAAAGAGCTCTACAAGGAAAATTTTAAATCTTTAAAGAAAGAGATTGAGGAAGACATCAGAAGATGGAAGGACCTCCCAAGCTCATGGATTAGAAGAATTCATACTGTGAAAATGAACATCCTACCAAAAGTCACTTATAGATTCAATGCAATGCCAATCAAAATCCCCATGACATTTTTCACAGAATTGGAAAAAAGTCCCAAGATTCATACGGAAGCACAAAAGACCTCAGATAGCCAAAACAACCTTGAGCACTAAGAGCAATGCCGGTAGCGGGGGCGGGGGGCATTTCAAGCTGTATTACAGAGCTATAGTCATAAAAACACCATGGTACTGGTGCAAAAATAGACACATAGATCAATGTAACATAATTGAAGACCCAAACCTGAGTACATACAG
>NW_008335593.1:474475-478428 GCF_000622305.1 Nannospalax galili | reverse complement strand
TTAGGGAAATGTAAATTAAAACCACTTTAAGATTTCATCTTACCCCTGTCAGAATTTCTAAGATCAAGAGAACAAATGATACCAAATGTTGGAGAGGATGTGGGGAAAGGGGAAGACTCATCCACTGCCGGTAGGGCTGCAAATTTGTTCAACCCCTATGGATAGCAGTGTGGAGAACTCTTAAAAAACTACAAGTGAACCTACCATTTGACCCAGTTATACCACTCCTTGGCATATACACAGAGCTCATCCTATTGCAGAGACACTTGTATATCCATGTTTGTTGCTGCTCTTTTCACAATAGCTAAGAGATGGAAGCAACCTAAGTGTCCCTTAATTGATGAGTGGATAATGAAAATGTAGTTCATTTATATGATGGAGTTCTTTATTAAAACAGCAACAACAACAACAACAACAACAAATGGCATATATTCTCTCTCATATGTGGATCATAGCACCAAATCCTTATAAGTGAATATGTATCCAGACATAACTACAGGAATCAGGATAAGGAAGAGGAACCAGGTAAGTAAAGGAAAAGAAAGAATCTGAAAGAGAAAAACGATAGAAAACAGGTGTTAACAAGGGGATATGGACAATAGTGGGGTTATTTTAAGGGGAAGGATGAGGGAAGGATATACAAGAAACCTAGGGGATAAAGGGAAAGAAGGAGCTCAATAGAGATAGGACTGTAGGAGAAGAGTATTATTAAGGGAGAAGGGGGGGGGAATGGGGGCACCCTTAAGTGGGAAAACCATGATGAAGGGGTGAGACCATGCGAGAGATAAATATTGCCTAGCTATTTTTGAAAACCAGAGGGAGCCATATTACTCCTACAACTTACTGACAAATTATACATAGCAGATCAAGAAATATATGTCTAGGTAAGGTTTATCTGAGAATAAACTGTCTTTTCCCAAGATTTATCTACATGCCACACAGTAATTAAAAGTACTAGACTGGTGGAACTAATCTTCTTGGATGTTTAACAGACATACTTTGAGGCCTATAATAATTTGGTCAGAGGGACATAAAGGACAGCTTTTGGTCCTTGCCCTCCTAGGTCGACTAGTTACAGGGGACTATAAGCATCTCTCAAAATTTCCTGTAATTGTGGTGGGTCACCTGTCCTCTTGATCAAGGAGGCCAAGGAGTCCCCACCAGATGGACTTGAACCAGTGTCCAGTATATGAAGAGGAGGGTCAACACAGAGGAATCACTTCCTCCATGATTCCAAGCAAAGCCAACCATGGTCGAGCAGGACCTTTGACTTATCTTCACATAGGCGGAACTGGTAAAAGAAAGGCGCCAGGGGCTCCTCCCAAAACCATATGACCCCTGAGGAACAGATCCTCAAAGGACCTTAAGAGTAAAAATAAATTGGTTTATCTGGGCCAACTATATGGCCTTAAATACTCAGAAGGAAAGTATAATCAAAGATTAAAGGAGCCAATATAATTTCTTAAGAGTCCACATACATAGCTAAAGGTTACATAACAAGCAACAATGCCAGATAGGAGATACCTTCTTTTGAGTTGTTGGCCAGGGTAGCCAAAGGACTCCCAGATAGTAACCCAGCATAGACCTTGGAAAATGAACAGCAGACCCCAATCTTATCTAAAGGAATATTGACAATTGATTGCTGCTAGATGAGGAAGAGCTGACTAGATTCACCAGAAGGGCAAGTAGTGGGGAATGGCTGGAGGTGCTGACAACACATCAGACAGCAGCAGGGATATCAGAGTATAAGGTCTGTAGTGGGGGGAGGGAGGCTATGGGAGGGTGCCATATGGGAAGTGGGTGTATGGTTGAATAAGATGGTTTGGGATGTTCTGTGTGATATACACACACAAAAAAAAATCAACAAATTTTTTTAAATGCGTTATATTTGAGGAGGAAGCATGGAAGTTTACATCATGGTAATTAGTAGAGGTGATAAACATTACCATTTAAATCTACCCAATGACTTTATAGACATACACAGGTGCCAAGGACCCAAGTGCAACCAATTTTGACTAGTAATAATCAGATACATACAGAATAGAGATGCATGCGCCAATATCTCAGTTTTAGTAGCAAAAACAAAGAGTCTTTTTGCAAGGAACAATATATTCTAAAATGAAATGGAGATCTCTTTTAAAGGTTAAAAACTCATTCAGTTTTATGTCTTATATGGCTTATATTGAGTTCAATATTGTATAACTGTATTAATTCAACTGTGAACCTAGAAACTTGCACCCACTTGTGAAAGAGATGTACTCTTGCTCTGGAGCATGTACTAAATATGTTAAAGCTGTAGTAAAATGCTTCTTCTAATCATGTAGCTATTAAAAATTTTTTAGAAAATGATAAAAAATTAATAATTCTTCAAAGCATAAAAATTTGCTCAATAATTAGTAGATGTGAAAAATATTACCATTGAAATCTACCTAACGACTTATATCCATGCTCAAATGCCAAGGAGCTCAGAAAGTAACCGACTGTGACTAGCAATAATCAGATATATAGAGATTAGAAACGCATGTGCAAACATCTTAATGTCAATTGCATTAAAAATGAATTTTTCTGTATGAAACTGTGTATTTTAATAACGAAATGGAGATCTTTTTTAAAGGTTAAAACCTCATTTAATTTTATGTCTTATAGGGTTTATCCTGAGTACAATATTGTATAACTGTAATAAATCACTTGTAAACCTAAAAATTTACAGCCAATTTTGAAAGAGATGCATCTTATCTCAGAAAATTGTTATTGAATATGTCAATGCTATCATAATAAGTATGTGGTTATTAAATAATTTTTAAAAAAGAATACATTCTGTACAATACTCAGTATCACAAAATGACTGTGAGTGGGAGTTTTTGTGCTTAGTTAGGTTGGCCAGAAAACACCTGGTTCAGCTTTAGGGGCACCGGAGGAGTCTTGACTACTAAGCTGCTACAAAACCACTATAATTTTAAAATGTGGTTACTTGTTTGACAGACAGAAGGTTGGAAGGGGACAAGCTCAGGAACTGCATGAGACCAACAAGTGGATTCAATCTGGCCTGGTCCTGATATGACAGTGTGTTGGACTTGCCATTTCATTGTATGAAAGTCTGTAAAGAAAGAATTTCAAATATCCAGGGGTCAACTTAGGTGATTTGAGAGGCAGGTATTGTTTGAAGAGAAACAGGCAATATTCTAAGACTTAAAGAGAAATTTAAATATACAAATCTAAATGTTTAAAATGGCAGGTAATGGGTCAGATTTTCATTCCTTACTTCTGTTTGAATCCAGCTGAGCACATGATCTGAGTGGAGTTAGACTCCATCAAATCAGAGGGCACCTCAAGGTCAGACACATGCAGACATGCACATGAAGACATGCACATAGACAAGTATGAAAACGAATATGAAGCCATGCTTGAGGCCATGAAATCTCAGTATGAAATTTTAGATTGTTATTCAAAAATAAAATCAGGCACATGGAGAAGAAACTACAAACAAGATAGAAGAGTATTATTCTAAACTATACCTGCAGAAGAACCCAGGCCACAGGGAGTATGATTCCAAACTCTACACATCAGGCTGCTTCCTTCTCAGTCACTGATTGGTAAAAAGTTTTTTTTTAAGCAGAAAGTTGTAAGTACACTGTGATGGCTATCTTTGGTTGTCAATTTGACTTCATCTGGAATCAACTAAAATGCAAGTTTCTGGAGATTATTTAATAAAAATTGTACTGATTCAAGAATCTCATACAATGTATTTTAATCACATTTAGACCCTCTCCCCCATTTCCACTCCCACCTTAGAAGGGATTTTCTTTTTTATTCACACTTATTTTCCTATTGCTGTGACATTCACAATATCCAGGTAATGCAATCAGCCTTGGCTCCTTTTTAAAATTTTTTAGTTTCTTTATAGAAGTTTTGTAAATTTTATGCAATATATTTTGGGGGGCTTTTTCATGCAA
>NW_008335593.1:459408-466208 GCF_000622305.1 Nannospalax galili | reverse complement strand
TTTAGAAAGAGAAAAAGAGATCCA
Source organism: Nannospalax galili (assembly GCF_000622305.1). Classification (NCBI taxonomy): domain Eukaryota; kingdom Metazoa; phylum Chordata; class Mammalia; order Rodentia; family Spalacidae; genus Nannospalax; species Nannospalax galili. Next base: position 466,184 of record NW_008335593.1, on the reverse strand, counting down.
TTTTTATGCCAGTTGTCATCTCTGAATCAGCCTTCATAACCCTTAGATGCCTGAACCAATCACTGTGGTCTAAAGGATGGATCTGTGTCCCTTTAGATCGTATGGTACATTCCTTCCATGCAAACCATAAGGCTGCTAAGCATGGGTGGGATATGTATGCAGAAAGCAGTCACAATCACTCTTATGTCATAGAGAAAGCTGCTCTGAACAATGAGAAAAACATGCAAAAAACCCTCAGAAGTAACATTAGATGTTTTGGGATCTAATACAAGTCCAGAGTGGAAGAGAGAAAAGGAGAGGAGAAGGCATGACACAGGTCACACACTCAGAAGAGGTGGACAAGTCATGCTGGAGCTTGAAGATCATGTTAACATGGGACTTTACTCTACTCTTTTACCAGATCCCCAAAAGGCCTGTGTTCACACCAAACCTGTGAAGAACACCAGGAAGAGCATGTGCAAAGACGTCACCATCACCTCAGCAAGAAGTTCCACAGCAAGACAGCAGGGCATGGCACACAACTGGTGAAGCCAATTCAGAGAAGCCCCATGAGCAATGTCTCCAAGCTGAGGGAGGAGGATGGACAGGAGACGTCATCATATTCCTGGGGTCTCAGCCCTGGACCAGGAGACCACAGAGGGAGATCCTGACAGGGAGACAATGCCAAACCTTCTGGACTTTGGCAGAGTCTCCGACCTACAGGTCACTCAGCCTACAGCTGGAATGAGTTTTAAAATACTCTGTGGAGCTATTTAAATCTTGGTTTCTGTTTTGTATCAATTTTAATGAACCCAGGGACAATAGAACAAAAAAGTTGGAAGTTGGGTTGTTATCCTAGGTTAATGAAGAACTTCTGTCTTATGTTACAATCATATATGTGTACTGATATATATACATATATATCATATATATTATATATATATCATCTCCATGCATTTCATGCATTTTATTATAGGGTGTGTGTGTGTGTGTGTGTGTGTGTATTAATACCTATGAAGTCAAACGTGTGTTCCCAAGTGTCCTTCAGTGTGGCTCTTGGTCAATCCACCTTGTGTGTGTGTGTGTGTGTGTGTGTGTGTGTGTGTGTGTGTGTATTAATACCTATGAAGTCAAACTTGTGTTCCCAAGTGTCCTTCAGTGTGGGTCTTGGTCAATCCACCAAGGGTCACACCCTAAAAACAGATTGACTCCACCTCCTTCATCTAGCTGTTGGTTGCCAATAGCTCCTCAGCTAGGATTGGGATTTCCTATCCATAGCCCTACCTCTATGCTGGGATTTTGTCTGGTTCGTGTTTATGTGGGACTTGTGAACACTGTAACCACTGTCATATGAAGAGCTGCCCAGCTCTGTGGAAAACTGTTTCATTGTGGTCATCCACTACCTCTGGCTCTAACTGACCCCTCTTCCACAATGATCCCTGAGTCTGGGAAGCAGAACTTTGATATAAGTGTCCTATTTATGGATAAACACTCTTATTCTCTACATGTTGGCCAGCTGTAGGTTTCTGTGTTAATCACCATCTGCTATATGAGGAAGCTTCTCTTGTGAGAGTTAAAGCATACATTAATCTGTGAGTATAACATTGAGTCATTAGGAGTTTATTTAAATTGTATCTATTTAGCAGAGTATTAGCAGGCTCTCGCCTATGGCCTTTGATCTGTCTAGCCACAGGTTTCTAGGCCTGATATCAGTATAAGGTATGGGTTCTATCTTGTGAAGTGGACCTCAAATCTAATCAGAAAGTAGTTGGTTACTCCAAGAACATTCATGGCACTATTGCACCAATGGGCATATCTTGCCAGGTCAGTTGTTTTTGTAGCTCACAGGATTCACAGCTGGGCAAGGTCAATGATCTCACCACTCTTTCGGTGGCATGCATAGCACCCTCCAGCACTATGAAAACTAGTCAGTAGAGAAGAAACTTTGAAGTCAGTATCAACTTGATTTCTCCTTGTTTGTTCTACAACTCATGTATGTAGTGTCTTCAGCAATAGGGTCTCGCCATAAAGTTCTGGTGGGTAACCAAGAGTAGAGGCAATAGCCAGTATTGTTTGAGGGTCCATAGGGTCCCAGGTCAACATCTTCAAAAGAGGGAGTCCATTCCTGCCAATGAGCTTTTTCTTTGCTAGTCAATGGCATCTGGGCATCTAGTAGTGGCAATGTCCCCCCATTGCAGAGTAGCTCCTTCTAATCTCCTTTTATTATATATGCATTGACTTATTTTTTCTAAAAAGCCTTTCGTGATAGTTGTCCCTCACAATACTCCCTCCTCTACCCTGCCTTCCCATCTCCCACCCCACTGAACCTTCCTACTCTGTTCTTCTTCCCCTTTATAACACTGCATTCTTTCTCCTGTCCCACGAAGCCCATCCTCCGTGGTTGTTTACTAGTTTCCTGACATCTATGAATTTTCAAAATGAAACACAAATACCTAATAATTCAAAGCTAGCATCCACTTATGAGAGAGAACATGTGGCATTTGTATTTCTGGGTCTGGATTACCTCACTCAAGATTATTGCTTCCAAATCTACCCATTTACCTGTGAATTTCATAATTTCATTTTATTAACTGGTGAGCAATATTCCATCGTGTCCATAATTTCATCATCATTTGATGGACATCTAGGTTGTTTCCATTTCCTGACTATTGTGAACAGAGCAGCAATAAGCATGAATGAGCATAGGAATCTCTATAGCAGGATAAGAGTCCTTCAGGTATATGTCCAAGAGTAGCATGGCTAGATCATATAGGAGATCTATTTCTAGCTTTTTGAGGAATCTGCACACTGACTTCCATAGTAGCTGCACTAGTTTGCACTGCCACCAGCAGAGAATAAGTTGTCCCCTTTCCCTACATCCTCGCCAGCATGTGTTGTTTCCTTTCTGGATCTTAGCCTTTCTGATTGGGGTAAGATGAAATCTCAGAATGGTTTTAATTTGCATTTCCTTAATGACTAAAGATGTTGAACACTAAAACAAAAATTTTTCACCAGGTGTGGTGGCACACGCCTTTAATCCCAGCACTCGGGAGGCAGAGGTACTCGGATCTCTGTGAGTAGTTCCCGGACAGATGGGGCCACAGGGAGACCCTGTCTCAAAAAGACCAAAAAAATATATTTTTTTCACCCATTTGCGTTTCATCTTTTGAGAACTCTCTGTTCAGTTTCTTGCCTGAATTTTTAACTAGGTTGTTTGTTTTTCTGATGCTTAGGCTTTTTTAGTTCTTTATATATTCTAGATGCTAACCCTCTGATCAGATTATGTGAAGCCTGAGGACCCACCCCCAAATGTGGGTGGCACCTCTCAGTGGCAGCACAGATGAAAGGACACAAGAAAATTTTGGCTTTTTGCCTGCTTGCCTTCACTTTCACTGACTGAAGACCAGCAGCTCTCCAGGAATCCTCCAGGCCTGCAGCACCACATGGACTGCTGAGACATCCAGTCACAGACTAAGCAACTACCACATTCTCGGACTCTTCAGTATGGTACAGTCATTGTTGTCCTACCTGGACCCCATCCTATAAGCCAATCTAGTAAACCGTGTATGTGTGGGTGTGGTATGTTCATAATCTCAGTTCTGCTTCTCTAGAGAACACAAAAACACACTAAAGAGGCACAAGTACAAAAGCAATTAAGTGGAGCATATCAGTGAAATCTGTAAATTCTTGAAACTGAAGATTGTTCATTCTGCTCAAGAAAAATCATATCTGCAGACAGCACTCACACCTGCAAATCCTGAGAGGTTGGACATGTGGTTCCACTGGGCTTCTGTTTCTGCATTCATTAATGCTATTCACTGTTTACTGGCTAATTTTCAATCAGGGAGACATCTTCATTATGTCTGCACATGCCTTGTAAGATGGTATTTCTACTGTACCAACAGCAAACATGCAGATACAGGTACCATGTAGGGGATACTAGCCTCCTTGAATAATGTCTCTCTTTTAACTACTTTGAAAGTACAAAGGAACTAACCTCACCTGTTTTGTCTCTAATATGGAAAAAGATCAAAAACTTACTCTATAACTATTCACCAAAGAAATGTAGAAATTTTGTCAAAATCCACTGTAAATACAAAATCTCCAAAGATGAAAGCTAAATGTAGATTTAGATGAAAAAGAAAAAAAAATCTGTGGCAGCAGAATAATGGTCCCAACCTGAGTCTCCAGAGCCTGGGGCGTCACAAATTGAGACTGCAGATGTGACAAAGGAGTCTGAGGTAGAAGTAACCCAGCTGAGAGGGTCTGTAAAGGAAACAAAAGGGAGCTAGTGACAGGAAGGCCCTGAGGTTTTCAGATAGGACCCTGTAGAGAAGGAAAAGACACAAAGCTGATCCTCCCTGGAGCCTCCCTAGAGACAGACACCTGAATTTCAGCCTACAATCTCCAAATTGACCTCTTTCCCCACAGAACTAAGAGAAGAGCTTGGGTACTGGAGAGATGGCTCAGCAGTTAAGAGCACTGGCTGCTCTTGCAGAGGACCTGAGTTCAGTTCCAGGCGATCTGACAACCTCTTCTGATCTCTTCAGGCACTGCATGATACAGGTACATTTACATAAATAAAATTAAAATAATTTTTTTTTTAAAAAAAGATAACAGCTGAATAGAACTCCATTGTGTAAATATAACCACATTTTTGTTAACCACTCATCAGTTAGGTTGCTTCCATCTCTTAGCTACTGTGAAAAAAGCAGCAACAAGCATGGTTGTAAAAATGTCTCTACAATAGGATGAGTCCTTTGGGTATACGCCAAGGAGTGGCAATCTCCTCCTGCCATTGCCCCAAGAAGTTCTGAGAGGATATAGCAATGTCACAGCCTCCTTGATCTGCACACAAATACCACACAAGTCACATGTGAACACTGAGGCACACTGGCCACACATGCAGATGTAGAAGCACCCAAATCATGCCCCAAGCCTGAGGCTTGAAAAACAAGGAGCTGTCCATGTGAACCTGATGCCTAGATTAATGTAATGGCTGGTACTACTTCCACCAGAACCTGGAAAAGAAAAAGGAAAATGTTTATCTAATGAAGGCAATAAGATGAAGAAGAGTACCATGGGCTCTGTTATCAACTAGAAAGTGTCATAGCACCATCCCTTGGCAATTGTGATGTGACAGATCACATCTGTCACATGTGATGTGACAATTTTGTGTTGTGTAAAAATGAAGTGGAACTCCAATGGTAATCACAAGCAGAACCCAGGAGAATGGCCAACAAATTAATGGGAGAAGTCAGCAGAAACCCTACTTTATTTTTTTGAAAGAAAACTGTATATTTCAATGGATGTGATAACTATTTAAGTTTTCTCTATTACTTCACAATGTATGTATGTCAAAACATCAGGATGCCTGCTGTAAATACAGACGTATAATCTATCAACTACATTTCAATAATGATGAATAAAAGTAATTATGAGTTGCTTTAACAAAATATACTCTAGCACTCCCACCTATATTGAATTTTCCACAGAGATAGGAATGCACACAAAGCAAAAAATTATGTGATATTCTTTAAATACAGAAGGACTGCAGATAGAAAAAATTAAGCAAAAGTGTGAGAGCTGAATGTGTGTTTTTTGTTGTTTGTTTTTCAAAAGACTTTAACCACAGTATCAAAGTCAGAAGTCACAGTAGAACAGATTCCTACCAATGATATAAGATTTCTATGTGTTGTGTAAAAAGGAAGTGGAACTCCAATGGTAATCTAAGAAGCAAAAATTCCTAGTAATGTTGAAATGAGCTAGAAGGCCATAACTGCACAAGGCACACACTGAAAAGATGGGAAGACAGAAAGTGTCACTCAGCTGCTCAGGAGCTTGGATGATGGAGCTCCTACCACGAGGGACAGATAGACCATGGGTCACAAGCAGAACCCGCAAGAAAGGCTGCACCTCAGTCTTGATCAAGGGCAAGAAGGCTCACTTTTTCAGGAAAGTATATAGAAAAATACACTGAAAAAAATCTTCATGCTTTCTGAAATACCTATGTAGCCAAGAAAGGGAATTTGTAAAGGATCAGTCACACCAGAGTTGGATATCCACATGGGAGCCTGGCATACAGCTGCAGGATGTCCACACATTTATGTACTTGACAGCTTTAAATTTTTTTTTTTATTTTATGTGTATGCATGTATTGCCTGCATGTAGGTAAGTGCACCCGTGTCATGCAATGCCCGTGGAGGTCAGAAGAGGCCATTGGATCCCCTGGGACTGGAGTTACGGACAGTTAGCTGCCATGTGGGTGCTGGGATTCGAACCCGGATCTTCTGCGAGAACAGCCAGTGTTCTTAACTGCTGAGCCATCTCTGCAGCCCCAATACTTGACAGCTTTAAAAAATCATTTAACTGGGGCTGGAGAGATGGCTCAGCGGTTAAGAACACTGGCTGTTCTCGCAGAAGACTTGGGTTCGAATCCCAGCACACACGAGGAAGCTAACAACTGTCCGTAACTCCAGTTCCAGGGGATCCGATGGCCTCTTCTGTCCTCCGCGGGCATTGCATGACACTGGGGCACTTACGTACATGCAGGCAATACACACACACACATAAAATAAAAATAAGGGGCTGGATAGATGGCTCAGTGGTTAAAAGCACTGACTGCTCTTGCAGAGGACCCAGGTTTGAGTCCCAGCACCTATATGGTGGCTATGAACCATCATTAACTCCAGTTCCAGGGGAATCCAAAACCCTCTTCTGACCTCCACAGCACTGCATGACATGGGTGCACTCACTTACATGCAGGCCATACACTCATACACATAAAATAAAAATAA
>NW_008335593.1:419791-459021 GCF_000622305.1 Nannospalax galili | reverse complement strand
CAGTTCCAGGGGAATCCAAAACCCTCTTCTGACCTCCACAGCACTGCATGACATGGGTGCACTCACTTACATGCAGGCCATACACTCATACACATAAAATAAAAATAATAAATAAAAGATTATATAATAATAAATAAATAAAATATGTTTTAAAAGTATTCAACTGTCAAGAAGAGTACTTAAGATGTAGCCATGTTGGTAGAATGTTTGTTTAGCATGCACAAACCCCTAGCATCAAGTAAACTGAGCGTAGTTGCCTGTAATCCTAGCACTTGGAAGGTAGAAGCAGGAAGCTCAGAAGTTTAAGGTCATCCTTGGCTAATTAGAGATTTTGAAGCCAGTCTGGATTACATAGACCCTGTTTCCAAATAAAGAGAGAGGTTTGAAGAGAGGTGGATCAGTCAGTAAAGTATATACTGTACAAGCATGAAGAAATTATTTTGGATCTCTAGCACCCACATAAAAGCTTGGTGTGGCATTGAACATCTACAACATCAAGGCCTGAGGAGTGGAGACAGACATATCCCTGGAGCTCACTGGCCAGCCAATCTAGTGATCTCCAGGTTCAATGAGAGACCCTGTCTCAAAATATAAGGTGGAGAGCAAGTTAGGAAGACACCCAATGTCGACCTCTGGCCTCTGCAGGTACACACATATGTGCACACATCTATTTAAACACATATACTACATTAAACACTCAAAAAAATAATTTTGAAGTCACTATATTTCATTAATTTGTAAAAGTACATTATAACAATGTCTGTAATTTCACAAATACAAATGTGAAATATATATTTTATATTTATATGGAAAGTAACTAAAATGTCATTAACACCACATCTGAACTTTTCTTGTTTGGGTTAAAGTCTATGATGAGATAGGCATATTATTTAGATTGTTTATTTTTATTTGATTTATTTTCCTTTTATTTGTGTATATGTATGTATGTCTATGTGAGTATCTGCCACATGTATGTGGGTGCCTGTGTAGGCCAGAAGAGTGTGTCAGTTCCCCTAGAAGCTGAAGTTACAGCTGATTATAAGCCACCTGACGTGGGTGTCAGGAACTAAACTCAGACCCTCTGGAAGAGCAGCAAACACTTAGTTGCTGAGTCATTCCTCATGACCCTACTTAGAATGTTTTTAAAAAGAGAACTGCAAGTAATGTAAAAATTTACAGTGATGGTTCTCACAATTCTGTAAGTTAAACTGAATCAGTGTGGCAGAAGGCACTTTTGCAATTAACTAGTACCCTTTATTTTTTGATGGAAATGTACTTCCTAACTTGTTGAAGTGAAAACATTCCGAACTGTTTCACTGTAAAAGCAACAGAGTTCTTGTCCCACATTCCAGAAGTCCTTGTAATTAAGCAATATGAACTTGAGGGCTGAAAAGACTTCAGGCTGTGATCTAAGTTCATCACCATGTGGGTGTGAGAGACCATAATGGGGCAAACATTGCCACCATCAAAACAGAGAAACTTAAGAACCTACATTAGAACTTGGCTTTCCAACCTCTGAGCTGCCAGAAAGCCCATGCCGAGGCACCAGCTACAGCTGAGTTCACATGGTTTCCTCTGGGAGACATGTGATGTGGGGAAGGCATTACCAGTTTTTCTTGATTTACTAATGCTGCCAAATTGGATAGGGGATCAATAAGGAAAACAATTAGGCATGCCAATGTCAAAAACATTTTAAGAAATCAGAAGGTATTCTAAGCTCTAACTAAAAACCAGTGGGTTTTGCCCAATGGAAATGAAAAAGAAAAAGCTGTGCTTTCTTAGAACCTGAATCAATCAAGTACATTTATACTTTAGGCCAATAGATGAGTTCTACTTATTTTTCCCTTCCAGGTAGTCTCAGAACAACACAGGTCTATTCATATTTACCTGGAAGACAAGTCTCTTCATTTGTAAAACAAACTGGGCTTCTCTACTCAGAGTTATTATGACTCGACCTGTAATTAATACTGAGGATCTCTTCTGTAATATCTTAATTTAACTGAGTCAAAATGCAAACATACAGTCTGTCCTCATATTGGAAGCACAGCAGAACCTACTAACTCTTAATCTCCATGGGGACTGTGACTATAGCATCACCAGTGAGGGTCTGTAATTAAGCAGCCTCAGTGGATAATTCAAAGACCGTCAATGTCAAAATGTACATTTTAATATTTTTAGGGTTTTTAAATTTTATGTGTGTGTGAGTGTATTGCCTGCACGTGTATAGGTATACCCATGCTATGCAATGCCTATGGAGGTCAGACGGTGTTGTACCCCTGGAACTGAAGTTATGGGTGATTGTTAGGTGCCATGTGGGTGCTAGAAATCAAACCTGGGTCCTCTGGAAGAGCAAACAATGCTCTTAATCACTGAGCCATCTCTCCAGCCCCCCTAAATGTACATTTTAAATATAACCAATTTAAGTGAATCTACATGCAAACTTGCTACCTACCATTCAACATTAGGTTCAGGGAAAGAGAATATTTATACACTGAAGAAAAACAATCTGTACCAGGATTACATTATACCTTCACCTTCCTTATTTAGACTCAGAGGACACCTGAGCATCAGGGATTAGGTCACAGGCATAAGCAAGTGTGTTTTTGACATTTTGGTATAAGTAACTCTCTGCTGTGGGGGCCATCCTGTGCACCACAGGCTGTCCTTGGCATTATCACCTTTACAACTAAAGCATACTAGTAGTGTAGTCTCTCGAAAGGTGCTAACCAAAAATGTCTCCAAACACAGCCAAGTGTTGCCTAGAGGGAAAAAAAAAAAAAAAGGTCCTCTTTGAGAATCACTAGAACAAGAAGAAAAAAAAAGAAAAAGAAAAGAAAAGAAAAGCATTTTCCTGCAGAAGATCTGGAGCAGGCCTGTCACAGATTCTGAAACATATTCCCTCTAATGAAAAAATAACAGAGAGACTGGGTCTTTCTAAGAAAATGTCTAATGAGAAAGGTTGACTTGGAGGTAGGGCAGTGGGACACCCACTATCCCTTCCTCTCCTTAAATCTGTACAAATGAGCGAGGCTTTAAAATAAGGGTGGGTCCCAAACACGGCTAGAAAAAAAATACACACCACCCATCAAGCAAAATCAGTAAGGTTCCCCCTGAGAGCAGAAGACAGATCAAATCACAGTAACTAAGCCAAACCCTCAGCCCAGAATCTGGACAGGAGGCTGAGGGGGCGAGGGCCAGCAGCAGTGTAGGAACTAAGAAGGACTCCAGCAGATCTTAGCCCACAAAATGCAAAGAGATGATGCTGTTTCCAAGCAGCTTGGCCACCTCTCAAGAGTATTTATGGAAATACAGAAATATCCAGCATTCAACAAAGCAGAAAATCACAGGGAAGTCTACAGTACTCCGTGCTTCTTTGGAAAAGACGTCTCAAATCAATAAATATAGCTTTAACCTTTAAAATTATGAAAATGAAGACCAAATTAAAACCAAAATGAGTAGAAAAAAGGAATAAATAATGACCAGAGCTGATGTCAGTGAGCAGAGAATATTTTAAAAAAACCAACAATGAAAATCAATGAAGCAAGACCTGGTTCATTGGGAAGATGAATATCAGTAATTCTCGGACTGATGAAGGAAAGGGAGAAAATGCCGAAGTCACCAGCACATACAGCAGGAGCAGCGGCAGCATCACACAGATACCACAGGCTCGAGTAGGCCAGGGAAAGTTATAGGCAACTTCTCATCAATGATGGTGTTCCTTGGGGCAGAGGCTTGACAATGTCTGCCCATACTGGTCTTACCAGAGAGAAGCCACAGACCTGAGGGGACAGAGATGCTGAAGTACAGCCTGCTACCAGGAAAGCCCTACAAGCACAGAAGCCTGATCCACATGTGCCTACTGGCTAGTTACCCCAGTCTTTATGATGACCGACAGAGAGGCCTCTGGCTACCTGATGGCTCTAACGGGATATCTCCCTCCTAAAGGAGGCCAACCTGCAGGCCAGGGGTAGGCTCGGGGTCCAAAGTTGGGTCATCTCAAGGTGCTTCAGCAAGAGAGGATCCTGTGAGGTTATCATGTGGTCCTCAGGGGAGGGACAATGCTAGCAGCTCCCCCTCAAGTCAGGTTTTCTACACAATGCTAGGATGTAAGAGGAGGACATACATCTTCAAGTTCCTACCCCCAATACCCCATTTGATGCTCTGGTGCTTCCGTGTCTGGACATTCAAGGAGGAGAAGCACTAGAGAGATGCTGAGCACTTCAACAAATCCAGCTTGCATGGAGCTGAGGTCTAGCTGCAGGACCCACAGGATACCAGGGAATATCTCAAAAATAAATATCAACAACAAGATGGTTTTATCAGGAAGAGCTTACCACCTCACTCTGAAAGCAAAGAGCAGACCAGCAGCACCATAGTCAGCAGAGGCCACAGAGGCACCGGTCTCCAGTGTCTGATACTATGTCACATGTGTATCACGCTTTTGTGAAAGCTAAGCCAGCAAGTGCCCTGTTTTCCACAAGAAGCACTGGCTATGCTTCCATCTACCTGAGTCCTGAAGTTGCAGAACCGAGGCTGGAGGTGCTCAGTGCCTCTTTGGAAAAGACCAAGAAAAGGAAGGTGAGTCTGACCCACAATCCTTGACCAGGAGCTAGACTGGGATCAGTACCCCTTGAGGACAAAGTGAGGCCCTTGAAAGCCTGTGGAAGAAAGGGAAGAGCAAGGAGACAACAGACTGACTGGTCGTGATCTCAAGGACACATGCCTCGTGGCTAGCCTGCACTTTCAAGCTACCTTCCTACATCTTTTTTTCTTTAATTTAATCCCTATACTTCTGAGAGATTCTCCTGTACAGTGACCCTCACAGAGTCTAAGAAAAGTGTGAACAAAACAGACAGATGTTTCCAGCCTTTCTGGGTGCTGAAGGCAGGCATGTCCCACATGTCCCATCTATCACGTGCCTTTACCTTACTTGGTAAAGTAAGTCCAGGGGAAGGCCCTGCACTGAACCTCTTTATCTGGTGCTGTCAGAGATGCCCAAGATGCCATGTCCTTTTTAATGAGTTCCTTTTCTGACTGAATTTTGCTGATGAATTTTGTTCTTTAGGATTAGGGATCATTGTTAAAGAGCTAGGGCTGGTCTTTGCTGCCTCAGACGGGAAACATTGGTATCGAAAAAAGAGAAAAAACAAGCAGCCTGCCTTACATCTGTCCCAGGCCTCTCTGCAAACCTCCCAAGATGCCTGCAGAGCAATGCAGCCAAATGCTGTAGTTGTGGAGACTGATCTACAGCCTGAGGTCAACACCAGCTTCTGAGACTATCAAATCAGTAAGAAAAGTATTCGAATCCTGAGTCAAGAATGTCTGACACCAGAGAGAAGAGACTGAAGAATGATTATCAGGCAGGGCAGCAGTGGCAGCAAGGGTTTTCTGAAACAGACATTTTTCATTACACTAAATCTCTTCTGGAGTAAGAAATAAGATTACATTATACATAATCATCACTTCCCTTTGACAAATCAAAGGAAGTGCCTCTCTTACGGAGCCTCACTGGCTATCTGGTTTACTCCCTAGGACGGGGGAGTCATGAGAGTCACAACCCTGTCCTAAACTATGTTCCAGAGGTGCCTGCAGTCTGACAGCTGGGTGAAGCTCCTGTACATTTCTTGGATTGCTCCAAGACAGGGTACGACAGTGAGCAGCAGGACGGATGCTGTCATTTAAGAGCTGCTTTCTTCTGGACCACACCCCAGCTCTACTGTGGGTCCAGACCTCCAGCCTTCCCTCAACACACACAATGATACAGCCACAGTCACTAGATCCCACAGAAAAGCTTTTAAGAAGCCGTAAGGTTTAACTCCCTCTATATACTCAACTTCCCTGAGTAAACCCACCTGCAGGCAGAACAGAGGTAGCAGGTAGCATGGAGGGGCCTTACCAATGCCAACACTCCCTCGCTGCTTTCCTAGTTGTCACTAAAAAATGCATTCTTAGTTACTGAGGACTTCACAAATATACCTGTGTATGACTAGAAAACGCCCCCTGAAGCTCCAGGAGGCCTTCATGGCATGCTATGCTCTCATTCCAGACAGCATTGACCTACTGGCTTCCATTTCTCTGGGACCCTCTAACAGCTGGACTTTGGCCCCTCACCCCTTATCCCCCACCTGGGACAGAATCCCCATTATCACAGGCAGTAAGCAAATGTTTAGGAATGAACAAACATGGGAGGGAGGGAGGGAGGGAGGGAGGGAAGGAGGGAGGTTGGGAGGGAGAGATCACACAGTACCTGAGCTGTCCCCATTATGGCTGGCTGGGTGCAGGCTGGGGTTCACAAGCTGGTTTGAAACTTTGCAGTGCTATGGCCGGGCCTCAGATGGTAGGGAAGCCTAAGATGAGGAATGGATAGAAATGGGGAAAATATGATAAAAAAGGGTAAGCAACCTCCCCCTAGGGGAAAAAATAACATGGACTATACATAAAAAAATAAGAGACTCAGCAATAATTAAATCGATTGAGAACAGCAATACAGAGAGAACTAAGCAGACAGAGATCTGTGGTATAAAAGCTAACATGATTTATTTTTATACTAAGACCTAGGTGCATACCGTATGCATAATTGTGAAAAATGTCTCAATTTTAAAGCAGGGTTTGAAATGATAAATGGGTTTAACAACTTCAAAATATTAAACCAGAGAGAAACAGTAAAAATATAATTTAAATCAGGAGTTATAATTCCTTCTGTAACTTGATGTAAACTTAACCCACAAGCCTGGGCACACTCTGAGAGACAGAGGAAGTGCCATAGAGTAATGACAGATAGAAAGGGTTAAAACCTAGACAACACTAAAGGCTACACCAAATTTAAGATAAGTGTGAATGCATGTATTTTGAGATATTACAAAACTATCTGCTTAGTTTTTGTGTTGCATACTATCACATTAAACCACCATTGCCCTTAAATATGAGCCTTTGATGCAGGGGATTTGGGTCTATAAATCATAGTAGAAAAGAAAACACAGTTCTGTTTGTCCTTATTCAGCTGGTAGGAACACAAAACACTCTTCCCACATGTACGTTATGTGGCCCTTAAAAAGTACAATCATGTTATGTTAATTCCATGATGTGTATGAATGCTGTGTAGTCCATGGTACCTTCTGAAAACTGTTTTGCCATCAAAATCATGAACAATAATCAGTTCAATAGCAACTTACTAAATACTGAGTAATTACTTTCAAATGTACAACCCTAATAAGAATATGAGTTGCTGTTGTTTCTAACAAGCACATTTTGGATATATTTGTTATTCAATAATATACAACTTCATTTCTCATAATAAATTAACACAAATCTTCCACGGATACCCATTTATGCAAATTCTTTCCAGACACCAGCCACAGAACCTCTAGAATGGACATTCTGCTGCTGTTCTGGTACCCTCAGTCACTTGCCACATCCATGTTTCTCCACATTTGTGGGTACAGAACAAGTTGACTTTTTTTCTTGTACTAAACAGTCACAGTTCAGAGCCAGGCATGGTGCATGCCTTTAATCCCAGCACTCAGGAGGCAGAAGCAGGGGGATCTTTGTGAGATCAAGGCCAGCCTGGTCTACAAAGTGAGTTCCAGGAAAGTTGGGGCTAAAGGGTGACCCTGTCTCAAAAAATAACAAAAACAAAAAAAAAATCACATTTGGGCTAGAAGATGGTTCAGCAGGTGTACCATTTGCTGTGCCAGTGTGATGACCTGAGTTCAGATCCCCAGAACCTATGCAAAGCTGGACACAGTAGTACATGTCTAACATCCTAACACTCCTACAGGAAGATGGGAGGCAGACACAGGAGAATCCCTGGAAGCTCATGAGCCATCTAGCCTGGGAAAATGCAGTGACTATAAGACTACTGTCTTAAACAAGGTGGAAGGCAAGGACTAAAACAGGAGGTTGTGTCTAACTTCCACACAGGCTTCAAGACACATACATACCTATACTCATATGAACATGCATACATAATACACACACACACACACACACACACACACAGAGTCACAATTGACTCTACAAATATATTGTTAGGCACTGTGTTATGTCAGGTTTTCCAAGTTGCTAAGAATTGTGTAGAAATTTTTGAATGCTCTCAGTTTAGTTTACCCAGAATAGATCTCCAGAAGTATGATTGCAGAGTCAAATGATATATATGCACATTATTCACCTAATAGTCTATCAACATTAATTCCAATTTATATTGTCCCATATTATAAATCTTTGATTTAACCTCTGATGGTGGAAAAAGAAAGTTTGTTACTGTTTTCATGGAGTTTATCTTTTAATATGGTTACTGAGTAAATGTATTTCTGTGTAAACTGTGTTCCTTAGGTGTTTTTTTTCTTTCAGGGTACATAGTTTTAATTATTATGTAGAACATCATTGTAGAGGTCAGACCACTGAGTCATACCATCAGGTACAAGTGTTTTCTTAACTTTTTATTGCATATGTATGTGTGTGGTATGTGCATGTGTTCATGTGTGTGTACCTGTGGTGGCCCTAGGTTGATGATTAATGTCTTCCTCAATTTCTCTCTGCCTATATACCAAGGCAGGGTCTCTCACTTAACCCAGAGCTCCTCAATTCAGCTAGGTTAATCAGCATACTTGTTCTGGGGATGCCCTATCTCTTCCTCCCAGTTGTTGGGATTACAGGTAGGCTTCCATATCCATTACATGAATGTTGGGGATCTGAACTCTGGTCCTCATGCTAGTGTGGTAAGCACTTTACCCACTTGAGCCATATCCTCAGACCCAGTTGCAAATATTTTCTGCTGATTTCCTTACGAGAGACTTCAGGGCCGGGTGTGGTGGCACACGCCTTTAATCCCAGCACTAGGGAGGCAGAGGCAGGCGGATCTCTGTGAGTTCAAGGCCAGCCTGGTCTACATAATGAGTTCCAGGACAGCTGGGGCTACAAGGAGACCCCGTCTCAAAAAGACCAAAGGAAAAAAAAAAAAAGAGTCTTCAATACTTTAAGAGAGCTTAATATTTGTTTAGCAGAGTGTCCAAATTTGTCAATTATGTCCTTGATGGATTTCATTGGTTAAGATTTTTTTAGTTCTACAATTTAAAAAGCACATTTTAAATTTTCTTTTAAAACTTCTATAATCATTTTTAATGATTAGATATATAATGTACTCAAAAACTTTCTAAGTTGTGAATTGGAAATTAATTTAATTTCCTCTCCAATGGACAACGAAATATCTTAGCAAATTTAGTGAATAATACATATTTTCCTAACTTGAAAATGCCATCCATAAAAACATTTGTCTACAGATTGATTCATGACATGTCACATTCATGTTTCTTCTGGCACTGTACACACCATTTTATTTTCTTTAAAACTCTTTGTTTAATACTCTTGAAAAGCTATTCTGTGGATCAGGTTTATTATCCCTAATCACGTCTCCTCTTTCCACTTTCACTGTTGCTCCAAACAAGAAAATAATCTGCTGTGCATTAGTCAACACACATATGCATTTACACATGCAAACAGACAGGTAGGCAGGCAAGCACGTGCACACACACACACACACACACACACACACACACACACAGAGGCACATATACATTGGCATGCATATCCCTCAGAAGTGACATGCTTTCACACTGAACTTGTCATTTACATGTCTCTCTTTACCAAGTATTGGACATAGTTTTTGCCCTCTGAGTGCCCTGGCTTTTTCCTGAAAAATCCTGCATGCTCCTCTTTCATTCCAAGGTATTTTGTGGGACTCTGGTTTCTGAGTATGGGACCTACTTTTCCATTTCCTTATCACTTGGGATACCATTGGTGATTTTTTTATTTAGTGATCTTGATTTTATCAAAGTTCTATTTATCAAACAGATTTTATGTAATCTGTTCCATCATCTACATGATTAATAATATCCTGCCTCATATATTTTCCCAGAATAGCACATTCCCTGGAATCATATGGGGTCCAAAATTCTCCATCTCTTAATCACTCTGCTGTGCTGCCAATTTCCTCACTAGACTCTTGTCCACTTTATATAACCCACCAGTGGCTGCATCTGTTTATATCATTTATGTTCATTTGAAATGTTATGAGAAATGGCTTGTATATGGTATCAAGGGCTTCCATTATCTGGTGATATTATCATGTTTTTCTCTATTATGCTTAGTTCATACATTATTATAATAGAGACCTTACTATTGATGTGCATTTATAGAACAAAGACTACTTGCTCATATTTCACATCTTGCTAGACTGAATTGAATATTTTTTTTTTTTACAAAATGCTTATCTACAGTTTTAAATGAGATGAGGGTGTTTTTTTTTTTCTGCTAAATTTACCAAGTTTTGAAATCATTAAAAGACAGTCATGGTTACCACTTAAGGATAGTTTAGGAAATTACCAGTTCCTAAAAGGTCACATAGAATTTATCTATGAGACATCTGGGGCAGTGACTTTTATAAACAGACATGTGAAAACTTTTATCTCTGGCTACTGGCCCATTAAAGTTACCTAACTTTGGCTGACTGTCGTCATCGATCTTCACCAAGGAAACCACCATCCCTTCTTGATTTTAAAATTTCTCGTAAAATAATCCCTGTAGATTATCTTAAATCTTGATAAAATTCTCATAAATATTGTTCACTTGAGGTAACTTGATCTGAAGATTCTCTGAAACAGTGGATGGCAGGAAATGATTCCCTCAGGAGTTCAAAACAGTATGTTTTTCCCAGTCATCACTTTAGAACTCCTCATTTGGATAATTTTCTCACATTTTGAGAACAAGAAGTTCTCTAATGAAGTTTTTAAGCACATAAACATATATTCAAAAGCACCATCAAACTGAATCATTATGGTTTAGATATCAATTTTACTATATATATAAAATTATGTTAGCATGATCCTTTCATACCTTGGACTCAGTAGTCCTATCTTCCAAAGCTGAATGTCACAATGTTGATATGACTTTGAAACTCTGTTTAAAAACTTAACTCCTTCTAACTTCTGATTGGTGATCTGTTATTCCAACCTTATCATAGCAACAATGCAAGGCTCTGTAGTCAACTTAATTCCATGTCTGCCCAATTTGTTTACAGCAAATCTACAAATCTATAGTTCCATGGAAGTACAAATCTATAGTTACATGGAAGTATAGTAGATTCCATGGAAATATTGGGGGCATCCCATTACTAGCAGCAGAAGCACTCTCTAAGGACCCCCCCCTCTCTCTCTAATGACAAGAGACTTTCAGTCCTGACCCATTATACCGGGTTCCTTTCATGCTGAAGACCCTCTTTCCCATGGGAAGAACTGTTGCCAGATTGCTAGGAAAATGGGGACAGGAGATGTCCTCTGAGGGCATTAGAATGTAGAGGCTTCCTATGCAATTACCACTAAGTTCAGGCCTCTCATGCCCTCACATGGGATGAGCCATAAAGGTCATGTGGAAGGTCAGCAGGAGCATCAGGCTCCAGCATCAACAAATCCCCAATCTCCTAGAGAACCCCCTATTCAGATTTCAGACTCTGGCAACTGTGATCCCAAGAGCTAACTCTTTACAAAGATCTCCCTCTCACATTTGCTCTCTCAACAGATACAGAAACAGATATGCATCTTATCCACCACGTTCCTCTTGGGAACCTTGACTAACACAGATTTTGGCAGATATATGGAGAAACTACTGTCCTTTAATATCCTTGGTATCAGCTGCATTGTGTGGATGGTAAGTAATAGGAAACCAACTCAGACTCTTCATGTTAAGACAATTCATTGGATCCTGTAACTGCCAAGTTCAGAGTCCAAAGCAGTCTGATTTCATCACTCAGTGATGCTGCTGGGTTGTTTCTACCTCTTTCTCTAGTCTTAGCCTTCATCTGAATGCTGGTTACAACTCCAAGGTGGCAGGCATTCTGGCCAATACTTCTAATGATGTTTTTGCTGTCTTCCAAAAAGAATGAGCACGGAATTCTCATTGATAGAAACTGTATTGGGAGCAAAAAGAGACATTGTCCATCCCATGTCAAAGGTTTGCACTAGGCATAAGGTCTGTGGCAGATGGTACAACTAGCTTCTCCAAAGTGCCAGGCTGTGTGGGGATATGGGCACAGCTGTAGACAATAAGGACATCATCACCAAGGAAGCAGGAAGAAGTGTTAAAAATGGACACAGTATGTTCTAGTTGCTTTAAGATCACCTGTTCCAACAAGCCAAACATCCAAATAGGACTCACAGCTACCCCTAGGTGTTAAAGCTGACAAAGATCACCTTATCTTATGCATTTAAACACATGTCCCTAAATAATACAATTGATCACCAAAGAATGGAAACACTAGGAATTGAGCTCTGGGACCTGTTGGCACAATGAGGAAACCAACATGACATATGAGGAAACTGATTCATAAGTCACTGGGAATCATTTTTCTTCCTCCTCTGTCCACAGTTTTAAAAACCATTAATAAATAAATTGGACAAGAAAACTCAATTATTGCCCCTTTCTGTTGATTATGCTGCTGAAAATACCAATGTAACTTAGCAATCAAAGGTTAGGAAAAATTGCAGGATGGCATATGCCATAAATAAAGAATAGAAAAAACAAGTTAGGATACAATGATGTTTCATTTATAGAACATACTTCAAAAACAAGAGGTGGCAAAGAGCCTTGTGTTGAATCCAGTTATCACAGTATTAGGCATTTACCACTTCATATTTGCAAACGTTTTATAATTATTGTATTGCCATTAGCAAGAGATATGAAATGGTATGCGCCAGATTAGCTACTCTATATTTTACCCAATATTTAAAAAAATATTTTATTTTTATTTTATGTGTATGAGTGTTTGATCTACATGTATATAAGTGCATCATGTGCATGTAATACCTACAGAGGGCCAGAAGAGGATACTGCATCCATGGAACTGGAATCAGGACAGTTGTTAGTTTTCATGTCGGTGCTGAGAACCAAATGCCAGTCCTCTGCAAGAGCATCAAGTGCTCTTAATTTCCGAGCCATCTCTCTAGCCCCCACTTTACCTAATATTTTAATGAATGACTAAAATGATAATAAAAAGCATTTCAGTATAAAGTGAATTTTAACAAAAGCTACCAAGTAAAGTAATCAGTGGAATTGGAGGAATTAGAAGACAGAGAAAGGCTGTGGAGACCAAGGTGGAGACAGTCAGCCACAGGTTCTTGGTGGTAAGTCCACAAATCACACAGAGAAGATGAGGCAGACCTGATACCAGGAGTCCTACAGACCCCGAACAGAGGAATGAAGAGGGTCCCAGAGTGGGTCTGGCTCAGGCTATACACTATGTATGTTCTAACCCCTTTGAGAAGAAGCATTTCTACATAAAAGGTCAGTCCAGACTCTGGCCTCAAGACTTCACAAGCAATACTTGTTAGTACTGGGGATTGGGGGCAAGCCAGTCAGCCAGGCTTCCAGCAGTACTTTGAACAAATTCTATTACAGGCTTCCTGGGCTGCACAGCCTCTGGTGTCCTGGTGCCAGCACCTTTCCTGGTCCCCAGGAGCCCTCTGGGCCTGGTCCCACCCTCACCTCCCTTTGGTTCCTCAGCTGCACAGCCTCCAGTGTCCTGGTGCCAGCACCTTTCCTGGGTAAGTCCAGTGAACCCACTGTGCCTTGACTCCCCCAGCCTCTTTCATCCTCCCAGCTCCCCCACCCTCTCTCTCCTCCTAGCCTGGGTACTGGCCCATTTCTTGTCTTGACACCCCAGACACCAGGGATAACCTCTCTGCCCAGAGCCACCACTGCTTCCTGATAGTTTGCATCCAGATCAACCCAGTTCCTCCCAGTAGTCCCCAGGATCCCTCAGGACTTCTTCCTTCCCCCACCTCCCTTTGCATACCTGGGTGGCACAGTCACCAGCTTCCTGAGACCAGCATCTTGCCTGAGTCCTACTCCCAGGCCAGCCAAGCTCCCAAATTCTGGAGGGCAGCATCTTTCCTGGAGGGACCCAGACCTTAGGAGAAAGCCTGAGTGCATCTGAGCCTCATCTGACTTGGGCCTCTGAGGGAACTCCTGAAGAAAAAGCAATCTGGCCACCCCAATATAAAATCAAAAGAGGGAACCTGAAGTCTAGATCAACCAGCTTTTAATCCCCAATAAGCGAATGGTACTAAGAACATGATTAGGGAATACTTTAAAAACCAAAAAGAAATGGACAGGTACCTAAATGCCTTTAATCCCAGCACTTGGGAGGCAGAGACAGGTGGATCTTTGTGAATTCGAGGCCAGCCTGGTCTACATAGTGAGTTCCAGGACATCTGGGGCTACAAGGAGGCCCTGTCTCAAAAAAGACTAAAAAAATGTAGGAAACAGTATATTTTAAAATTAAATGGCAATCTTCTTTAAAAGGTAAAAGCTCATTCAATTTTATGTCTTACAAGGATTGTACTGAGTTCAATATTGTATAACCATATTAATTCAACTGTGAATCTAAAAATTTACAGCCACTTTTGAAAGAGATGGATCGTTGCTCTGGAAATTGTTACTGAATATGTTAAGGCTGTAATGAAATGCTTCTTCTAATCATGTGGTTATTACATTAAAAAAAAATTCTAGTACAGAGAAAAAACATGACAGACAAGGAAATACAGACAACTACCCTCACAGAACTCTCCTCTGGAAATGTGAGGATGAGCCATTCAGTCAAAATGCTTGCCTCTTATTTAGAAGATATGTTCACATGAAAAATTCACTCCATTTTTTCTAATTTCAGGAAAGTTGACCTATATTGAAAGACAGATTGTTACAATAAAGATATTTCATTTGTGTTTTTTTCCCCAATGCCACATCATCAAGCAACCACTCTAGACCAGACAGGATCATGACGAGTAAAAGGCAAACCAAAAGTATGTAAGATATCAGGGCTACATGTAATGGCTGCCAAAAACAGAGAGGTATAGAGAGGAAGGGGTCTGGAGACAGGAGCAGAAAGATAGACACAGAGACAAAGGGGGACAGAGAGGGAGAGACACATTGATTACAGAGACAAACAGAGTATGCACTACAAAATCACCTCCAGGACGTTACTGGTGACAGATATTTCTTTAGCAATAAAAATCTAAGTGAAAATAAATGTTCTAAATAAAGGTCAACAGACTAGTCAAAATTTCAGAGACCCTGGAAGCTGGCTCCAGCCAAACCACCACATGTGGCCCAGCCTTGCATGGACTGAAGAGGTAGCATACCTACCCCCATTGTCTGCAACCCCTTCCCTGCCCCAAGACCCCCCAACTCAGCCTGCTCCAGCATGAACCAGTAAGGCAGTCCCTCCACTGCAGAACAATTCTATTCCCTCCCCACTACCTCAAGAGCCCTCTTTGATCATGAGCAGCCCAGCTAGGCACAGATCTGGTAAGGCAGATGGACCAACATTTGGCCATTCTAGGCTTCCCCAAGCCACCCAGTCTTGCCTCTCACCTCTTCCCTGGTGGGCTGAAAACACATAGAAAAAGACACAACCAAAACCTAACTGCTGATGCCCAAGTCTCACTGGAAAAACAAGAGTAATGCACAAAGACCAAAACAATATGCCCCCACAAAAGGAACCAATCCTATAGTAATAGTCCCCAAGGCCAACAACTCAGATGAAAGTCAAGATACAGAATTCTAAAGAACAATTATAAACATGATCAGAGTTCAAAGACTATAAGAGGACATGAACAAACACCCAAATGAACTGAGAGAGGACAGGAGTAAACTGATTGGAACCCCCCAAAAAATACAAACAGCATGAAATAAGGAAGACAATTTAGGACATGAAAACAGAATTCAATAAAATTTGAGAAATCTCTGAAATGAAGCTGGACATGAAAATTTCAATTAATCAATTAAAAAGCTCAATGGAAAGCCTAACTAACAGAATATATTATGTAGAAGACAAAATGTCGGGGCTGGAAGACAAGGTAGAGAAATTGGATGACTCACTTAAAGCAAATGATAAAATTTTTAAACACACAAACAGAACATGCAGGATCTCTGGGACATGAGGAAAAGATCAAAGCAAAGACATATGGGCAGAGAAGGAGGAGAGTTCCAGGTCAAAGACAGAAAATATTTTCGATAAAATCACAAAAGAGAATTTCCCAAATCTTGAAAAAATAGGCTCATACCAGCACAAGCAGACCACAGAACAACAAATAGACAGGACTATAAAAGAAACTCTCAACATATCACAGTTTGAACACTAAAAACAAAATAAAAAGGATATTGAAAGCTGCAAGAGGAAAGGACCAAGTCTCATATAAAGTCACAGGAATAACAGCTGATTACTTAATAAAAACTTGGGAGGCAGAGGCAGGCAGATCTCTGTGAGTTCAAGGCCTGCCTGGTCTACACAATGAGTTCCAGGACAGCTGGGGCTAGAGGAAGACCCTGCTTCAAAAAGACAAAAATAAACAAACAAACAAAACTTTTAAATCTAGAAGCACTTGGAAAGACGTGTTTCAACCTCTGAAAGATCCCAACTACCAACCCAGAATGTTAAATCCAGAAAAGCTAGTTTTATAAGTGAAAGAGAAGTAAAAACTAATATTAAACAGACTAAAGGAATTTATGATCATTAAGCTAACTCTACAAAGGATACTGAAAGGAATACCTCTGACTGAAAAAAGGATAAGCACTCCCAAGAAGCCACAGGTTAAAAAACAACAGAGTAGTTAATCAAATGATGTCTATGAAAATGTGGGAGACAGGCTTGAGCCTAGGGTGAAAGTCCTATTGACAGCCATACAGCAGACCCGAGGCAATGGCCCAACCACTGGAGCCACAAGAAATGCCTTGTGACATTTGCTCCCATTGGCAGATCATGAGACTGATGCCTAGAGCTCACCAAATTGCAACACTTAGATATTGCAACTGTCAGGGTCACAT
The DNA here is from genome assembly GCF_000622305.1 of Nannospalax galili. Lineage (NCBI taxonomy): Eukaryota > Metazoa > Chordata > Mammalia > Rodentia > Spalacidae > Nannospalax > Nannospalax galili. The sequence continues at coordinate 442,149 of NW_008335593.1, read as the reverse complement.
GGTTTTCAGGAATCCAGGCTCTGTAATCTGAAACCCAGTATGCTAATGAGGCATCCTGCCCTCTATTTGGTGATAGGACGTTAAGTCTGTTATGTTAATAGGACACTCAGTCTGTTATGCTAATAAGGTATCCTACTTGCTGTACTGTGATAGGACGCTAAACCTGTTATGCTAATGAGGTATCCTACTTGCTGTGCTGTGATTGGACCACTACCCCTATATAAGCTTGTGCCTTCCCGCAATAAAGCAGACCTGTGTCACTGAACGTCATCTCTCATGTCTGAATGTGGCTACACCGACACAGTCTCCTCACCGGCCCTGGGGTCTGGGACCGGGCAGAAGCAGCAACAACAGGAGGCAGCACAGGGCAAGCAGAAGAGTGGCCTCAGCCCAGGGCAAGCGGAGGAGCAGCCTTGATGCCCGTGAGAACAAAGGAGTGGCACCCACGATAACGGAGGAGCGGCCGCTGCTGGTGGTGACCACAAGAAAATACCTCAAAATCATAAAAATCATAAATGTTAGTACATACCTTTCTATAATAATTAAATATCAAATCTTAATTTCCTAATAAAACAATGTAGACTCACAGATTGGATTAGAAAATAAGAAACTTCTTTTTGTTGTCACCAAAAAACAAATCTTGTCATCAGGAATAAATAGCACTGAGCTGAAGAGATTGCTCAGTGGGGACCACTACCGCTGCTCTTGCAGAGGACCCAGGTTCAATTCCCAGCATCTACATGGCAGCTAACAACTATCCATAACTCCAGTTCCAGGGGATCCAACACCCACTTCTGACCTCTGTGGGCATTGCACAATACCAGTGCACCTACCCATATGCAGGCAATACACTCATACAATTAAAATTAAAATAATAAATAAAATATTTTAAAAAGAATAAACACCACTTTAGAGCAAAAGGGTGGTAAAAGGTATTCCAAGCAAATAAAGCTAGGAAATAAGCAGGTAGAGCTATTCAAATATCTGACAAACTTCAAATGAACACTAGTAAGAGATAAAGACCTTCATACTCATTAAGCAAACAGTCTAACAAAAGGAAATCACAATTCTATGGGACTGGAGAGATGGCTCAGCAGTTAAGAGTACTGGCTGTTCTTGCTGAAGACCCAGGTTTGAATCCCAGCACCCACACGGTAACTAGCAACCATCATTCTGTAACTCCGATTTCAGGAGATCTGACGTCTTCTTCTCACCTCTGCAGGCACTGCACAACATGGGTGCACTTACATATATGCAGGCATAACATTCATACACTAAAAATAAAAATTAAAAAGAGGATATCACAATTCTAAACATATACACACCAAACACAGGTGCCACCCAGTTTCATAAAGCAAACACCACAAAATATAAAGTCACAGATTAAACACAACACAATGAAAGTGGGTGACTTTTAATACCCCACTCTTACCAACAGACAGATCATCTGTACAAAAACTAAACAAAGAAACATTCAAGTTAAATGATACAACAAATCAAATGTACCTAATAGACATCTATAGAATGTTCTATCCAATCACTAAAGAATACACATTCTTCTCAGAAGCACATGGAACATTCTGCAAAACACACCATTTAAGAACACAAAACAAGCCTTAACAAATACAGAGAAACTGATATAACATCCTATATTCTATCTGACCACAATGGAATAAAGCTAGATATTAACATTAAGAGAAACTGGTACTTCTCTGAAAGAGTCACTGAAAGCCTTGTCATCTCTCCATGGTGGGGCACAGGCCCATCACAGCTATACCAGTGGATGATGGCTGAGGATCACAATAGACACAGCTCCATTAGAGGACTCACTTAGGGACGCTGACAGGCTACTTTTCTTTGTCTTCTCTCATCTGTAGACCCTCGGGTCTCTTTGAGGAACTGTGGAGGGAATCTGGGGCCTGGCTGCCCTCTCCTGAATTTTCCTTGATGAGACATCCTTCTGGGTTCCACTTTCTCCCAGCACAGAGCATGCTGACCATCAGAGAAAATAGATATATAATAATTGTACACCATGGATTGTGGGGTTCTTCTTTATCATGCATCTGACAGAGTCCAGAACCTCTTTCAGACCTGTACATAGACCTGGCTCTACCTTCTCTTACCCATGCTCTGCTCACAAGCATGTTCATATATGCATAACCACCTATGGGAATTCATATGTTCCCAGTCTAATAGAAAGCATGGCATCTTCTCTAAGGGCCACAGCAAACCTAAGGGAAAGGTACAACATCTGCACAGCCAGATGAACCCAATACTGATTCACACAAATGACACAAACTAGCAGAATTCTAAGCTGATGCTCTACCACCTCAGGTCTACCTAGAGCTCCAAGTAACTATCATACTATTATCATTTCTTCAGTAAGTGTCTTTGTCTGCTACTTCATGTCATCACAAACCCCACTGGGCCTCCTGTCCTCCTGCTTTATGGTATGCTCACTCACCTTTCCCCTCCTTCCTCTTACACCTCCTCATTTCAAAATAAGCTCTAGCACAAAAGTAAAAGTAGAAAGACATAGCCGCAGTGCCTGGAAATCACCTTTTGCTTAAGAGAAAATGGTAATCACAGAGTATACAGGTAACATGTGTTTAATGACATTTCTTGGGCTTCTAACAAGCATAACACAAACGAGAGGGTGGAAGGAAATGAGAATGAACATGGGTGAGTATCTTCCTTCATGCCAGATCAGAGATTTTAAATTTAGAGAGAAAACAAAGGTTTTATATAGCCAGTCTATCAGGAAAACTCAGGGCAACCAAAGGCCCAGAATCTCTAAATACAGGAGCTATGGCAGGCTCTGATCTTTGAAAGTCTTTCTATAAAGAATTGTTTGAGGTACCTCTACAATGTAACCCCTACACCTAAGACTCAGGAAACATTACCAAAGAGAGGATGAAAAGATTGTAAGAACCGGAAGAACAGGATACCTGTTACTAAATAATGCATTCTAGACATGATAGGAAAGCTGTACCAGTGAAGTCTGCATGGCATGGTAGCCTAACAAGATCTGCATAAGGAACAAACCATTTAAGGTGCCAACATGGATGGGGGGAATTTCACAGGGCACTGTGACAGCTGCTGCCCTCAGTATTCTCACAAACATGCTCAATTTTTCCAGCAAAGCCACACCATTTACTGTCCTTAAGTCAACACGTATTGTGTACATACTGGATTGTCTCCATGGCTGGAATCTAGGCTACATTAATTCCTGGTTCTGACTCATGTGAACATAGCAGATCTCTTCAAGGATAGAGGGTGATGATTCTTCAAGGATGATTGGGGAAGGCTGTAGGAGGAGGGTGGTGGTTGTAGGTGGGGTGATATCCATGAGAAGAATCTTAACTGTGACGTTATTTACTGTGGTCTTTGCTACAGGTTTGGGGGGGGGTGGTGTTGGCAAACCATAGCCCAGTTTTCTTATCTTATGTACTTTTTCATACAATGCAGAGAAAGTGTGATTGAATAGTTTCACTTTCCATGACCATTGTTATGTGAAACTATAGACTTTTCTACTCAATCATAATTCTGAATATAATATCCCTCTTCTTGCTCAAGAGGTTACAGATACCACAGAACAATATCCGAAATAACAAGTACTAAGTTATCACCTGGACTCACATCTCTATCCTTGAAGAGATCTGCTATGTTCACATGATTCAGAACCAAGAATGTGATGTAGCCTCGATTCCAGCCATGGTGACAATCCAGGATGTACAAAATACATGTTGACTTAAGGACAGTAAATGGTGTGGCTTCTTCTGGAAAAATTCAGCATGTTTGTGAGAATATTGGGGACAGAAGCTGCCACAGGCTCACATGTGGAGGTCACCTGGGAGGAAGCCAGAAGCTGGACCACTATACCAGGGGTAGCGGAAAAACCCATTTCTCAAAAGTCCTTCTAAATTCATAAACCAAAATGAGTTGAGACTCTATCACTTGCAGCCAAATAAACCCTAACTAATAAAATAAGCCTCAGATTTACTCCAGCAACTGTTGCCTGCATCTTCTTGAGGTCTAATGTGTCACCATGCCTCACCTTTCATGGGCCTTCCAAATGATTTTGGCATAGGTTCCATGTGCTAAAGAAATTAGCAAAATACTTCAATCTATCTTTTTCTTCCTCAAAAGGGAAAAACTCCCAGGGAAAATCCAACAGGAACTAACAGACTGTTCTAGTTTGCTTTCAATTGCTGTAATAAAACACTCTGATCAATACCAACCTGGGGAGGAAAGGACTTATTTGGCTTACATCTCCAGGGTCACAGTTAATCACTGAGGAAGTCCAAGGTAGGAACTCAGGGCAGGAACCTGGAGGCAGGAGCTGAAGCACAAGCCATGGAGGAATGCTGCTTACTGGTTTGCTCCCCTGGCCCCTGCTCAACCTGTTTTCTTATATAATACAAAACCACCTGCCCAGGGTGGCACTGCCCACAGTGGGCTGGGCCCTCCCACATCATTCAATAATCAGTAAAATGACTCACAGACATGGCCACAGGCCAGTCCAATGGAGGAAATGCCCTAGTTGAGGCTCTCTCTACTCAAGTGTGTCAAGTTGATAACCAAAGCTATCTAGCACTATTGACCCCTTGTCAACTTGACACACAAACACTTCAGTATTAAACCACAAGCTTCCCATTTTTTATCCCCAAGGTATGATGTTAATAATATCATAAGACAGTACAATTTTAAAAGTTCCAAAGTTCTTTAAAAAATCCAAACACTTTATTTTTTTATTCAAAAGAGGGGCAATTTTTAACACATTTTTTCCAGAAATAAGTTAAATATATATATATATCCCCTATATAAAATGAAGTTTGGGAGGGAGAGGAATAAGAAATCAAAGACCATAGGATTTGCCAACATGGGGTCACTTTGGTGGAATAAAGAAGGTTTCCATTGGCTCTGGTTTTTGTTGTTTTTGTTGTTGTTTTGGGGTTTTTTGTTTGTTTGTTTGTTTGGTTGGTTGGTTTTTGGTGGAAAATCCTAATAAGTTTATTTGGCTTTGTAACAGAGCAGAGGGTGGGGGTTTGTTTACAGATGATTGCCCCCCCCATTTATGGCTGCTCTGGAAAGTCCACACTCAACTACAGATCCTGTGACTTCCCAATAGCCACACAAAATAGCGAGAGAGGTATCTCATGTAATTATCAACTTATATATACTTAGCCCCACCCCCACATTCACCTAAGGTCGACTGATTGGGTGGGAGGGATAACTGACTCCTCCACTGACTCCTTGATGATCTTGGGAAGGAGGTGTGACTATAGGTTGCCAGGACAGTGGTTGGGAAGACACTTCCAGGTAACACTCCACCCCTTCTTCCAGCTCTTACATTCTTTCCACCAACCTCTTCTACAAAAGTCCTGAGCCTTGGAGGGGGTGATAGGTGTGGGATGATCTTTCTCCCATTGTGGGAAGGCACTGAACTTTCTGGTCTCTACATCATCTATTTTCCCCATTTCAGTGGGATTTCCTGTACTATAAAAACACAAACAGCAAGAACATCTCAACAGTGGCTGCTATAACAACTTAGTCCCTGGCTACGTATTGTGTAAACACAAATACTTGGATGGTGCTTTAGCAGGTGTATCATATCCATCTAACAAAACAATTGCAATAGATTTCCCTCAGGGTCTGTATCCTCCCTGCCACAGGGGGTTGGCCTGGTCTACAGGACCAGATGTGTGTTCCACCTGTAAAAACCAGCAATATATCCAATCAAAATTTTCTGGTTGTGCACACACTAGACATACCACTATTGCACCAGCTGGAACATCTTGTCAGGCATGTTGACAGTGCAGTACTTGGGGGTCCATCACTGAGCAGAATTGTAGGGGATAGTTCTCCCCCAGCCATCTGCATATCTACTTCTGGCACCATGAAAGCCACTCACCCAGTGGCAAAGAGTTTCCAGCTTAGTCCAAGCTTGATTTTTCCCTCTCCTGCACTCATGTCATGCATTGTCTTCAGCAACAGGGTTTTACCATCCACTTCTGGTGTTCAACTAACATTATTGGCAATGGCCTTTATTGTTTTGGGGACCTCTAGGGCCCCTCTGGCCAATAGCTCATAGGGGGGCAACCCACCTCTGGCCCTGGAATTCACTGGAATGTAAGTGCATGACACGGGTGCACTCACATACATGCAGGCAATGCACTCATACACATAAAAAATAAAAATAATAAAATATTTTTAAAAACACTAAAAATGAATGGTTATACCACTCCTTGGCATATACCCAAAGGACTCATCCTATTGCAGAGGCACTTGTACAACCACATTTGTTGCTGCTCTTTTCACAATAGCTAAGCAATGGAAGCAACCTAAGTGCCCCTCAACTGATGAGTGGTTATCAAAAATGTGGTACATTTACATAATGGAGTTCTACTCAGCAGTAAAGAAAGATGAAATAATGAAATTTGCAGGTAAATGGATAGATCTAGAAACTGTTATACTAAGCGAAGTATCAGACTCAGAAAAACAGAAGATGCATGTTCTCCCTCATTTGTGGATCTTAGCACCAAATCCTTATAAGTGAGTGCATATCCTGATGTAACTGCAGGAACCAGGAATGTGGAAGGGAACCAGGGAGGTAAGGGGGAAGAAGGAACCCGAGAAAGAATAGTAGGAAAAAGATGTTACTAAAGGAAAACTATGTAAAAAGGGGGTAGATAAAGGGGAAGGGGAAAGGAGGGCTATACAAAGAACTATAGAAATAATGGGGAAAAAATTCTCCTGATACATAGTAAAAAAAAAAAAAACACTTTAAAAGTTCAAAGTCTCTTTTAGTAGTTTTTTAACCGTGGGCTCCTGTAAAGTCTAAAGCAAGTACTGTCTTAATTCAAAAGGGAAGAATCAGGCACACTTAAGCAAAACCTAAGGTCAGCAAAGTAGCTCAAGGCTGAACATCTGGAATTCACTCATGAGGTTCTGGGCTCCAGAGGGTTTCAGCAGCTGCACTTCTCTGGCTCTGCTGTCCTCAGCACACACAGCTTGTTTCACAGGCCCAGGCCTTCTCCATTCCACACCTGCTACTGACCTTGGTAGCAGGTGGGCTTCACCCTCACAAATGGGCTTTTCTGGCCTCTTGGGGTGCAAAGCCTCAGATTCTATGATCCCTTAAATCCTTCAGGGTTTTCACTGTAACTGAGACTGTACTTTCTCCAATGGCCTTTTCTTGGCCTCTCAGGGTACCAAGCCTTAGCTGCTCTCTGTGACCCCTCCATGTTTTCAACACCATTACCAAGTCCTGCCCTAGGTTGAGATGGAAGCTCAAGGCCCCTCTAGACCACAGCTTCTGTGTGCTAACCTTGAGGAAATGCCAGAAGATTTCACCTGGATGCTGCTGGTCTCTTGTTACTCTCAGCTGATCCCTTAGCCCCAGCTACCAACATCAATTGTCCCAGCAAAACAAAGGTTTCACTTCATTGATTCTGGTCTCTTCTCAATCACAGCTGATTCTTCAGTCCCAGATGACCAGAACCCAGATTCTCAATTCAAAATATCACACAAACAGCCCTGATAGTCTCCGCTTCCCTATGAAGCTTCACAAGCCAGGGCTCCACCATCTACATTTCTCCTGAGCATAACTGTTCCAAGCTCCACAACAACAGCTCACTAAGCTCTAAACACTCAATGACCTTTCAAGTCCAAAACTCCAAAACTTTCCACAATCCTCCCCAAAACAACTGGGTCAAGGTCTGTCATAGCCATAGCCTACTCTCTGGTACCAATTTCAATTCTAGCTTGCTTTCAATTGCTGTGACAAAACACTCTGACCAATACCAACTTGGGGAGAAAAGGGTTTATTTGGCTTACATCCTGGGTCACAGTTCATCACTAAGGGAGCCCATGGTAGGAACTCGGGGCAGGAACCTGGAGGCAGGAGCTGAAGCACTCCGGCTATGGAGGAACACTACCTACTGGCTTGTTCCCCTGGCCCCTGCTCACTTTCTTATACTATGCAGGGCTACCCCAAAGGCGTCACCACCCACAATGGGCTGGACACTCCCACATCACTCAACAATCAAGAAAATGCCCCACAGACATGGCCCCAGACCAGTCCAATGGAGGGAATTCCCAAATTGAGGCTCCCTCTATCCACGTGTGTCAAGTTGACAACCAAAGCTATCCAGTAAACAGACCAAGTAGAAATTCTGTGTAGTTCCATTTCCCACAGTAAAATGATTATGTTAGTTACATTCCCAGCCCAGCTCACATCTAAACAGGGTTAGCACAGGGTGACCCAACATACATTTGGTATCACAGTTATAAATCAGTACAGGGACTTCTAGAGCTAGAAAAATGCACAGGCGGTTTGAAAGTTCAAAACTAGAACACTTAAGGGTATTCTGAAATGTGGCTCCTCTGTGAGTGGGGAGCTACAATGAAAGTGGTCTGCAGATTGGGAAGAGCTGAGAGCAGGGAGGGTCCAGGGAGACATACAAGAGTGGGTTTGAGGTTGAGAAGAAGCTGCAGTTGAAAACTCCAGCTCCACAGACACTCCTCACCACAGGCAGAAACAGCTGCACCAACCACTGTGAGGATGATTTCTGAGGAAGAGAAAACTGCCCTGGAAGAAGGAGAAACACCAGAGGAAGCATGGGAAGGGGAGGTGGGGTACTGGAGCGATCTGTCTCAAATCTCTACATCAATGCACTCAATCTTTCATTATTTTCCACGTTTTATTTTAAAATGTCCCTTTAGACAGCCATCATTTGCTGAGGGCAAATCACTCCTACTGCAAACTGCTCAGGTCAGGAGCTGTAGTTAAAGGAAGATAAATTGATATAAATTTGTGGAGCACAACCAGGGCTCTTTCTGGGTGACACAACTAAATTAGAGTAAAGGAAAAAAATCTAAGAAACTTTCAAACTTACTTTGGGAAAAGAGAAGAAATAATTAACTTTCTTTCTTCTCATGTTCTTATGTCAAAATTTTCCTAGTCAAAGTTCAGGCAGCTGAAGCCAGTGCTGATTTCCTCAAATGAACACAAATTAGAAATTACAGAACAAACTGAAAAATGTCAACCATTTCTTCAGTCACTGACAAGACTTCGAGATAAAGGAGGAAAATCAGAGGTCAGCCACTGCCCACTGAGCCAGCTCATCTCATCGGGAGAGCAGGGCAGCTGTTGAACAAGCAGAAAGGCTAAAAAATCCATGCACTCCAAATTCATAGATGGTGCACCAAAATTGGCATCTCTTTTAACTAAGGTAAAAAGATGAACACGGGAGCACCAAGATGGCACAGCTCCTCAAAAACATCACCATCGCCGAACTAAAGCAGATCTTGAGGAACTTTGAACCCAGGAGTGAGCCAGTCAGTAACAAGTTAACAAATGTATGGTCTTGCTTCTATCTCCAGGAGCAATCCTCACCATCACAGCTACGTGGAGATGATACTGTTCTCCATTCTGAGACAATATCCCTCATGCTTCCTTAAAATTCACAACACATGCCTCTTCTACCATAGCAGGAAAAGCACAGGTTCCATGTATTTAGGGGGCATATATTTTTTAATCACAAGCTGATGTCAAATTTCTCATGAAGCCCTAAGTGCTTGAATTACATTTCCTTCCTGGTGTAGCAAAATGATAATTTTTAATCAATAATGGAGCACAAATTTAATGTGATCATTCATTATGCTCAAAATTTTGACTTAAGTATTGCAAAAATCCAAAGGACAATATGTTTTTCTGGCTAAAACAGAATATGGTCCCTTTGGTCCAAACATTCCTGCTTTCTGGGGGAGGTTGGAATCCTGAGAAAATTCTTAACATAAACTAGGTCTTGTGGGAAAAAAGAAATTGGCCAAGAACAAAAACAAAAAATAAAAATCAAAGCTCTAGTTATGAGCATTGTGCAAAGTCCTCCCAGAGGGCACCTCCCTGGTAACACAGTACCAGTTGGGGCCTTGGAACAGCAAAGGGGTCCCAAGGTCTCCAAGAAGCTGCTCTCACCCACAGGAGCAGCTGAGCAAGGGGTGACTTTAGAGACTGACTGCCTTACTTTCAACAAGTAACCTTATGTCATACCAGACTGTTGCTAATACATGGATTTTAGTTGCTCTTCATGAACTGATGGATATGTTCGTCTACTTCTCTAGTGTAGACATTTTACTATCTATATCCCATGATATTATTTGTACAATAAATTTTATGGGAAACAGTTCTAATTACTGCTTTGTGGCTACTTATGACAGGCCAGACCTGCTGGCACATGCCCATAATCCCAAACACTTGGGAGACTGAGGCAAGAGGATCATACATGTCCAGAATTCCATGACATGAGAAGGAAGTGCCCAGAAGAAGAGGACCCAGCATGCCATCAGATGCAGCCTATCTGTATGGTATGATATGTGCACAAGCAGAAGAGGCTATTATCAAAGTGATTTAGGAGTGTAGCAAGCCTCAATAAATAGCCTTTAAAGGACATCATGTTCCAGACAGGTGACAAGCTCTCAGAAGGCCATAAGGAAGGGTGAACAGCACTCCAATGGAGGCAAAGACATTGGAGTGAGAACACTGCATAGAAGAGAATCTCAGCCTCCTTCAAACAAACATCACTGTCACCTGCATAATCCAACTTAATGAAACACATATGCACACAAATACACACAAGCACACCCACACACATACACACATGTACACACAGACACACAAAGATCCACAGACCCCCCCCCAACACAGAGGTTTATTTTTGTGTTTTTTATGGTGGACATCAACAAGGCTTTTTGCTCTATCAGCCTCAGTTTCCAAGACAGCAGGCCTTTGGCCATGCCCAGCTGGGGTGACAAATTTCATTGTGGATGAAGGACACTCCACTGCAAGAGCCAAGTGCTGGTATCTGTGTCCTATGAAGGCAGTTGTGTGTTCCTGGCTTTTACAATTGTCTAAACACAAGGTGCAGATACAGCTCAAATCTTCTGCTTCCCTGCCAGGCAATCATAAGCAAGTGTCACAGTTTCTTCACCAAGTCCCCACATGTCTTTTTGTTTTTTAGGGAAAACACCATCTCTGTGGATCTTTAACACAAACTGAAACAACTCTGGAGCTTTTTTAAGCACTGTCACCTGAAAATCCTCCTGGATGCGGAGGTGTTGAACAGTCTATAAACCAAGTACCACACAATTTCACCTCCAAATATTGACTTGGCACATGAATGGATGGGATCCAGAAGAGGACACAGACAACAGCAGAAGATGGTTTTCTCTAGGAAGTAGGCCCATCATGAAGGTTCAAAATGTCATCCCAAAGTTTGAGTTTTCAAGATTCTTTGAGCATCTCAGTAGCTTTAATTAAGGCAAATGGGAGTGCTTACCCAATCCCCATAATTACTACAGTAATTCACAATATTTAAGACCTTTTAATAATCCAAGTGAGTTCACAGTTGATATCACCAATTTGATAAGCATCAGTAGTAAAATGAACTTTTGCAGAACATCCCTCATCATTGCACTTATGATCGAGAATGCATAGCCAGGCCTAAGCAAGATGAGAGCCAAGCTGGATTTTCCCACTCCATCTTGTTCTCAAGTCTCAGCTACTGTCGCATGTACACAGCCTCAGATCCCAATATCCGAGATATTCCTTCTGTTCATCAACTATTTAGACTCCCTCAGCAATATTCCTCTTCTTGCTTCTCCTCCTCTTGGGTAGGCTAACTGCTGAAACCCCCATAGGAGAAGCAGGTAAAGTCACAAGACCCACCAGCCAACCTCCAGTCCCACCTCCCAACCAGTGACAAGCAATTTGGCCATAACTGCATGTAGCCTGAGGGAAGGGCTAGAGCATGTAGGCTGAGAAAGACTAAGGGAGGGTCTCTTCCCATTTTATGTGACCATGGGGAAGCCATCATGTTTGGGTGAAGGCTTTCCGGTGTGGTCTAAGAGTGGAGGAGTGCACCCACAAACCTGTAAATAAACCCTTACCACTGCTTTGTAAGCCCAATAAACTCATTGGTTTCCCAGAGTATATTTTGGCGGAATCATACCTTGGTTTGTCATTGGGGTCAAGGGAGGAGGGTATGGATGTTGTTTATAACCTGCCCCAAGGAATTTTAGCAACACTTCTGCAGAGCACATGAGGTAACCACATGCCTCATGTATGTGCATTTGATGAGTATGTTCAGAGCAGCATCAGTGCTTAGCAGGGAAAGAGCTTGGGAAACCAGTTGGGCTGAAGTTGAAACTCAAATGGAAGGTTTCTTGGTACAGCTACCTTAAGATTCATACATTGTCAGAGAGGAAACCAGCTAACCCAGAACAAGGTACTGCTGAACATCTGCAGGTGGAGGGCAAGATGCCAGGAGTTATGGCGTGGGACCTCTTTCATACACTGACTGCTTAATAAAGATTAGACTGGCATTTAGGAACCCAATCCCACCTTTCCCCCAAGAACTATGGTTCAGAATCCCATACTTCAGAGTTCACATAGTGATCGAGTGCACATTACTAAGTAGAGAGAAACTATAATGTAGTCAGATCACATGGAAAAATGGAGAAAGTACATCAACTGTCTAATTGCTGGGCTCCTCTGATGAGAAGGTGGGAAATCATAGAGTGCCAGTTTCTCTCCAAACCAAGAGAGACATTCAAGACTGGGCAGTAGTGACGCTCATTAGCTGACCCCCCACCCCCTCCTTGAGGGACAGAGAAGGCCACAGCACAGAATATACCACTGAAATTTTGTAAATCTGTCATGCTAATAGGACATCAGAATGAGGCAACATGATCACTTGGCCATTGAGAAAAGCACCTCTGTGTCCCGAAGGGTACTTATTTCTCCAAGGGGCGGGGCCTGCTGCAGAGAATTGGCTGCGGAGAGCTAGCTATGGAGAGGGAGTTGTGGAGAGTTAGCCCTGGAGGGAGGAGTGTTGGCGCCATCTTGGAAGCGAGCAGTGCAGAAAAAATGGCCCCGGTGTCTTGCCCATGTGGACGCAAGAGGGAGCATTACCAACCTTGGGCAAGACTGCAAGCCCACACGTGTGGGCGAAAGCTGACGGAGACTGTGGGCAGGCGGCTGAGCCACAGAGCAGAAGTGGGCACCAGGTGTTTGCCTTTATAAGTCACTCTATTTCATAGTTTTACATCTAAACTATGAAAAATTCAGATAGAGATGTGTTATATGGTTTGTCTAATAGCGCCAGGAGCAAAGGACCCTGAGAGAACCCGAGTGACAAATTGGCACAAGCGGAAGGATGACGGTGTTAGGAATGACAAACCTCAGGAGTTTGGGAAAAGCCAGGGAGCTAATGGCAGTGTTGATGTGGATCTTACAATGGATTATAAATATGTAACTAAAAAGGAGCCAGCCGCACAGAAGCGTGGGCCACAGCGGTGTTGTAAATGTGGGGAGATAGCCCAGTTGCGGGTATATGAAAATTTGTTAAAGGTTACATAGAAAGGCTAGAAAAACTTTTACAGGCCTGGGACACAAGCAGAGAACCCAGAGAGGGGGCGTGGCCACTTTGCATAATAAAAGATTTGCCCAAAGCTGGGGAAGCTGAAAGGCCAGGGAGGTGCTGGAATACCCAGCTACAGAGCTGGAGAGGAAAAAAACATTTTAACTTGTGTAAGGTCCAAGGACTCTGGAAAAAAAGACAGATAATAATGAATAATTTAGCCAGGCATGGCAGCACACGCCTGTAGTCCCAGCACTTGGGAGGCAGAGGCAGGCAGATCTCTGTGAGTTCAAGGCCAGCCTGGTCTACATAGTGAGTTCCAGGACAGATGGGGCTACAGGGAGACCCTGTCTCATAAAGACAAAAAAAAAAAAAAAACCTAAAAATGAAAGTGGCTATGGCTGCCCATCAGACTCAACCTTTGATAAAGAAAGGAAAGGAAGCTAGCAGTACTGTAGCTAGGAAATACTCCACACTGGATCTGTTAAAACTAGGAAAAACATACAAGCAAGCAATCAAAGAGCCCCTCACCACATGGCTAGTGAGGGTATGGGATATGGGAGCAAATAACATCAGTCTAAGTCCTTCAGAAGCTTCACAGCTGAGTTGCATAACCACCCACCCTTCCTTGTGATACAGGATGTTCAACCTAGGCCAGTGCAGGGGGGGCAGTCCTTAATGGGTGGCTGGTTGAAGGCATTAAAGATATATGGTCATCAGCAAAGGAAACTTCCATAATTAACAAAGGCTGCAGGACTATAAAGGAGGAACAGGCATTACTGAAAGAACTAGGTATGAGAAAAGCAATATATGATACCCAGTTCACTGGGCCAGATAAAATTGTGTTCACCAGAGATATAAAGGAAAGCTTAATTCAACTGGGACCTTGAGAATGGTATGGAGCTTTAATGGTTTTGCTAAGCCCTTTAATAGGACAGGATCTTTGTAAAGTGAGAGAGGCTTTATCGAACAGGCATTACTGAAAGAACTAGGTATGAGAAAAGCAATATATGATACCCAGTTCACTGGGCCAGATAAAATTGTGTTCACCAGAGATATAAAGGAAAGCTTAATTCAACTGGGACCTTGAGAATGGTATGGAGCTTTAATGGTTTTGCTAAGCCTTTTAATAGGACAGGATCTTTGTAAAGTGAGAGAGGCTTTATGAAATCTAAGTGACTCTGACCAACGTGTAAAATGTGTCTGTAGAATAACAGAACACCCTTCAAGAAATATAAAAAAGACCAGACAGAAGAAATGTCCCATTTGGGTTACTCAAAGACAAATGTGGCAAAACATATATTGATCCCAAATTCCCCAAAAAATGATAAAAAATCAAATTTGTTACTAAGGAGTTTCTGGAAGGCTTTAAAACAAAAACAATAGTTTACAAAAGGCATTCAAAGGATAGAAACTGTCCCAGGGGTGGTTAAGAATCCCCAAAGATGAAATAAAGTGCATTTCTCTCCTGATAAAGGCTATACTAGGGGTGGAGGCAATTTTTCCCACCAAGGCCTCCCCAGCAGCCAGGTATGGTCAATGGAGAAATGACAGATATGGCTACAGTCAAGAGGCAGACCCAGGGCCCGCCAGACTCAGGGAACCAAGAGGTGTAGCAGGGACAAGAGAAACCCCCTGCTTCCTTAGCCTGGTGCAGGGTCAGGCAACTGGAGCCAACACCTGTAAGTGTATCAAAGATAAAAGAATACAAAGAGACTCCATGCAAGATCCCTAGAATGCAGAATGACTCCCAAGGGATAACTAAAGACAGTAAAGAACTAACCAAATTAATGCCTTGTACCCATGCTATGGTACCTAACAAAGATCTATGGAGAAAACAGTTAATATGAATGGATAAAACCTTTCATGCTGTGTGAGACCTTGTCTATGATTGATTTAATATATAATGTTAACTTTCCTTCGAGTGTTTTACAGAAGTAAAACCCACTAGAAAGATACCTGAAGAAACAAAGGCCAGCTATAGCTGTAAGATTCTTGGGAGTTTTGTGGTTGGGTAAGATAAAAATAGAGGGTCCCCAAACTATACAACTGTTAAGAAAATCTATAGTACCAGGGGTGGGTTACCCCCCCCGCCATGAGCTGTTGGTCAGAGAGAGATCCTAGAGGTCCTCAAATTCACCAAGGCTATTGCCACTAACGTCGGTTGTACACTAGAAAGGTCAGTAAGGCCATGTTGCTGAAGACACTACATGATGTGAGCATGGGAGGAGAAGACAAGATGGAGCTTAGACTAAGCCAGAAACTCCATGCTACTGGATGGATGACATGCATAGTACCAGAAGGTGCTATGCAGATGGTTAGGGAAGAAAGGATCCCCTATGATTCTACTCAACAATGGACCCCACGTGCTGCACACTATGGACATGCCAAGCAATGCCTGCAAGTGGAATAATAGCTCAACTGACATATGTACAACTGACAAATTTCTAATTGGATAAGGTCCACTCTTGGGGTGGAACACACATCTGGTGCTGTAGATCAAGCCAACCCCGTGCTGAGAAAGGCTACAGGTCCTTACAAGTATATTGTTTAATGACTATAGTACACCTACTGGGATAACATCTAGGCATTTGTATTTACATTCATGTGTGTTTAGATGTGTCTTCTTCCTTATATTTGTCTTTCTAGTAGAAGAAACACCACTGAGATAGACCAATGGCCACAGCTTGAAGAAGAATAATGGGGAGGCCCAAGAAGTCACTATCTCACCATGAAACAAGAGACTTTGCCCTACATCTGTCACCCCCTCCAAGGCTCAGGGACCTTAGTGGAAGATTGGTGGAAAGATTGTAAGAGCCGGAGAAAGGGGTGGAGTATGTCCCAAGGGGCACTTATTCCTCTGAGGGATGGGACCTGCTGTGGAGAATTGGCTTTGGAGAGCTAGCTAAGGAGAGGGAGCTGTGGAGAGTTAGCCAGGGAGGGAGGAGCATTGACATCATCTCAGAAGTGAGCGGCACAGAAAAAAATGGCCCCAGTGTCTTGCATGTGTGGACACAAGAGGGAGCATTTACTAACCTATGGTGAGGGGTGGGTGAAAGCTAATGGAGACTGTGGGCAGGGTGCGGAAGCGATCTGGAACTGTGGGCCATTGAGCCACAGAACGGAACAGGGCAACCGGTGTTCGCCTTTGTAAGTTAAGCAATCTGGAAGGGTGGGTTGCTGAGCCATGGAGCATAACAGGGTGACAAGTGTTCGCCTTTGTAAGTTTCTCTATTTCCCCTACCTTAAATATAAGCTATGAAAAATTCAGATAAAGGTGTGTTATCTGGTTTGTCTAACAGCACCAGGAGCAGGGGGCCCCTGAGAGAACTCGGGCAACAACCTCCATGAGAAAGGCCCACCCCATGCTGACTGAAACACAACAGACACACATGACTATACTGTCCTGGACTCTGTGGAAGGAACAGTATAGATATGACAGCTAACCCATGGTAGACCAGGACTGGACCAACAGAATACAGAAGGGAGTATACATCCTGCCCAAGGTTCTGATCAGAAAATTATACAAAAGGCAAAGATATGACAATCACAAAAATTGACACAAAGAAAATGCCAGGAATTTTCAAGCCTCATTGAATACAGTTTCAGAAGGAAAATCAGAAAGGACAAAGGAGAAAGTGAAGGGACAATGGAGAAAAGTTCCCAAAAGTGTGAGCAAGGTGCACAGAGAGCCCACATAGTACAGGGCCTCAACCAGGCCGGACCTGAGGAGTAAGATCAGGTGGGAGGACAGGCCACCCCAAAGGAAGGTCATGGTGATTAGAAGAGACCCTCTCCTCAGCTGGGTAGCCACAGCCTTGAAAGAAATGAATGCGAATTGAGACTCCAGCACTCAATAAAATTAGATTTCATGTGAGAATTACATATTTTTAGACATTCAAGGATTTTGAAAGCATGCCCACACACAGATGTTAACAAAAACTCCAGAAATCAGACATCAGTGAAATGAAGACCAGAAGCTAACAAGGAAAACACAGGAGAGGAGCCAGTGTTGAGAAGAAAGGGAAATAGTAAAATCCAACCAAGCCCACATCACCCTAAGTTCATAGCACAAGCCAGTCACAAAGCCTGCAAATAGCTGCCATCCCCACATAGGGCAACGAAAACAGCATTACGTTGGAATGGAAACTTGTGGAAGCAGGACACAAACAGGAAACATCCACTCAAGATATGCTGAACTTAAACACTCCGCACCATCACAAAGTGCAAAAACGGCCAATAAATATTAGCAGCAATGCAGCAGTGAATTTTAATAATACATCATTGCTAGAAAATACTAGTATTCAGTGTGATATTAGCATAACTTCATTCAAAACTTATAGAATAGAGAAACCCATTTAGACAGGTACTGAATAGGCACTCCATAAAATAGCCTTACCTCCCTTTATTTTCCTGGGCTACACAGCCTCTGGGCATCCTGGTGCCAGCACCTTTCCTGGTTCCCAGGAGCCCTCTGGGCCTGGTCCTGCCCTTACCTCCCTATGCTTCCTGGGCTTTACAGCCTTTGGTGTCCTGCTGCCAGCACCTCTCCTGGGTAAGTCCAGCATGCCCACCATGCCTTGACTCCCCAAGCCTCTTTCACCCTCCCAGCTCCCTGACCATATCTCTCCTCTGAGCCTGGGTACTGGCCTATTTCTTGTCTTGGCACCCTAGACACCGGGGCTAACCTCTCTGCTAAGAGTCACCAATGCTTCCTGATCCTTTGGATCCAGACTTAGCCAGTTCCTCCCAATAGTCCCCAAGAGCCCTAAGGGCCTCATCTCACCCCAACCTCCCATTGCATCCCTGGGTGGCACACCTACCAGCTTCCTGGGCCAGCATCATTCTTGGACTCTGCTCCAAGGGCAGCCCAGCCCCCAAATTCCTTAGGGCAGCATCTTTCCTGGAGGGACCCAGACCTTAGGAGAAAGCCTGAGAGCATCAGAACCACATCTCACTTTGCCTCTGTGGGAACTCCTGAGGACAAAAGCAATTAGGCCACTCCAATATAAAATCAAAAGAGAGAACCTGAAGCCTAGACCAACTAGCTTTTCATGCCCAACAAGTAAACTGCAAAGGGACAAAACGTTTAGAAAAAGAAGCAGAACTAAATTCAACAAAGGAGGGCCTGAGTCTCACACAAGAATCAGAAACTACAAAAGAAAAGCACATGTCAAAGTCACAGAGAAAAAATAGTAACATGAAAACCAAACTAATATATTCACACCAAGTAACAATAGTCCTCCAGAGGAGTACAGTGAAAACTCCCTAGAGATAACACAGGACATGGAACTCAAAAGAACAATTATAAACATGATAAAAGAATTCAGTGAATTTAAAGAACACACAAACAAATAAATCAAAGAACTGAAGGAAGATAGGGGTAAACTTCTGAACAAATTCAGAAAAGAGTTAGAAATACTGAAGAATACTCAGGCTGAAATGAAGAAGGAAGTGAAACACTCAGTAAGCCAATTAGAAATGACATGAGAAAGCCTCACCAAAAGGATGAATAAAATGGAAAACAAAAAATCAAGACTGGTAGAAAAAGTGGACGAATTAGACTACTCAAGCAAAGTTTATGAAAAATTTAAGAAAACACAAGAATAGAATGTTCAAGAATTGTGCAGCGCCATAAAAAAAAAAATTAAGAATCATAGGCATACAGGAAGGAAAAGAATCTAAAGATAATGGTATGGACCAGATCTTCAAAAGGATTGTAGAAGAAAATCTCCCAAAATGAAAGAAAAACAAGGCCATACAAATACAAGAAACATATAGAATGCCAAATAGGACCAGAAAAGAAACTCTCCATGGCACATCATAGAAAAAACATTAAGCATTCAGGACAAAGGACAATACTGAAAGCTTCAAAAGAAAAACAAGTCACATATAAAGGAAAACTCATCAGGATTACAGCTGACTTTCCAGTCCAAACTATGAAAGCCAGAAAAGCTGGACCAAAGTATTCCCATTTCTAAATGACCACAGATGGCAACCCAGATTACTTTACCCAGCCAAAAATCTCTACCATTGTTGAAGGGAAAAGAAAAATCTTCCATGATAAAATAGGCTGAAAGAATTCATGTCCACAAAACCAGCCCTTTAGATACTTCTTGAACCCATACAAAGATCGGAAGAAAGGAATGACTATACACAGGGGCTATGGAAAGAAAGTCAATGAGGGTATAATTGTGGAAATGCACAGCTATATCAAGAATGTGAACAGAAATAAAAATGACAGGATTCAATACACATAAATCATTAATAACTTTAAATATTGATGGACTAAACTCCCCAGTCAAATCACACAGACTAGGTGATTAGATTAAGAAACAAAACCCATATTCTTGTTGTCTTCAAGAAACTCATTTCACTTTCAAGGACAGGCACTACCTTAAGGTGAAAGAATGGAAAAAAATATACCAAGCAAATGGTACTAAGAAAAGAGCAGGAAGCCATTTCAATTCTAATATCTGATGAAATAGACTTTAAACTAAAACTAATAAGAAGAGAAAAAGATGGTCACTTCATTCTGATCAAAGGAACAATAAAACAAGAAGATATTATAATCATGAACATACATTCAACAAACTCTGGTGCATCCAACTTCATAAAAACAGTACTACAGGCCATTAAGACCTAGATTAATCACAACTCATTAAAATAGGGGACTTTAATACCATATTGTCACCATTAGATAGGTTAACAGGACAGAGAATTAACAGAGACACATCTGAATTAAACAATACCATATATCAAATGGTCTTAACACACATCTACCGAATATTCCACCCAAGTACCAAAGAATATACTTTCTATTCAGCACCCCATGGAACCTTCTCCAAAATCGACCATATACTGGGGTACAAAACAAACCTAAACAAATAAAAAAGAGTGAAATGATTCCATGCATTCTATCAGACCACAATGCAATAAAGCTTAAAATCAAATCAACACTGGAAGGAACACTAGTAACCACATGAACACATGGAGATTAAACAACACACTCTGGAATGATGAGTTGGTCAAAGAAGAAATTAAGAAAGAAATAAAAGTGTTCCTGGAACTAAATGAAAAGAACAATACAGTACAACAAAACTTCTGAGACATGTTGAAAGCAGTCCTTAGAGGGAAGTTTTTAGCTCTAAGTTCCAACATTAAAAAATCAGAAAGAACACAAATAAATGACTTAACGGTGCAACTCAAGACACTTGAAAAGCAACAACAAATGAAACCAAAACCCACAAGACAAGAAGAAATAACAAAAGTGAAAGCAGAAATATATTAAATAGAAACAAAGAAAACAGTACGAAGACTCAATGAATCCAAGAGCTGGTTCTTTGAAAAGATAAACAAGATTGACAGACCGCTAGCCCAGTTAACCAAATGAAAGAATGAGGACCTCCAAATCAACAGAATCAGACATGAAAGGGGGAAATATCACAACAGACACCAAAAAGATCCAGAACATTTTAAGGGAATTCTTTAAAAACCTACATGCTACTAAATTTGAAAACCTAAAAGAAATGGGCAGGTATCTAAAAGCATGAGAACCACCAAAACTAAAAGAAAAAGAGTTTAAAAGTTTAAACAAACTGAAAACACATGAGGAAATTGAAACAGTAATACAAAACCCACCAACTAAAAGATGTCCAGGACCAGATGGATTTGCAGCAGAATTCTATCACACGTTTAAAGAGGATCTACATCCAATACAACTTAATTTATTTAAAAAGATAGAAATGGAGGGAGAACTTCCAAATTCCTTCTATGAAGCCATCATCACTCTAATACCAAAGCCAGACAAAGATACAACCAAAAAGAAAATGATAGACTTATATCCTTAATGAAAAAGAAGCAAAAATTCTCAACAAAATACTTGCAAACTGAATACAGACACACATCAAAAAGATTATCCACCCGATCAAGTTGTCTTCATTCCAGAGATGCAGGATGGTTCAATATATATAAGTCAATAAACATCACAAATCATATAAATGGGATCAAAGACAAGCACCACATTGTCATCTCAATAGATACAGAGAAGGCCTTTGACAAAATTCAACATGCATTTGTGTTCAAAGTCTTAGAGGGATTTGGACTGGAGGGAAAATACCTCAACATGATTGAAGCCATATATAACAAACCCACAGCCAACATCATTCTAAATGGAGAAAAACTGGAAGCATTCCCATTGAAATCAGGAACCAGACAAGGCTGTCCACTATCTCCACTTCTCTTTAACACAGTGCTTGAAACTCTTACAAGAACAGTAAGACAAGAGAAGGAAATTAAAGGAATAAGAATTGGAAGAGAGCAAATGATCCCTTTTTGCAGATGATATGATATTATATCTAAGAGATGCCAAAAATTCCACCAGAAAACTCCTAGAAATTATTAACACATTAAGTAAAGTGGCAGGTTACAAAACTAATCTACAAAAGTCTGTAGCCTTTCTATATACCAATGACAAGCAATCAGAGAAAGAGCACATGCAAACATTTCCCTTCACAATAGCTGCAATAAAAAATCTCAGAATAAACATGACCAAAGACATTAAAGAGCTCTACAATGAAAATTTTAAATCTTTAAAAAATGAGATTGAGGAAGACATCAGAAGATGGAAGGACCTCCCAAGCGCATGGATTAGAAGAATTCATATTGTGAAAATGACCATCCTACCAAAAGCCATTTATAGATTCAATGCAATGACAAACAAACTCCCCTTGACATTTTTCACAGAATTGGAAAAAACTATCCTAAGATTCATATGGAACTACAAAAGACCTCGGATAGTCCAAGCAACCCTGAGCACTAAGAACAATGCTGGGGGGAGTACTATACCAGACATTAAACAGTATTACAGAGCTATAGTCATAAAAACAACATGGTACTGGCACAAAAATAGACCCATAGATCAATGGAACAAAA
>NW_008335593.1:387546-419639 GCF_000622305.1 Nannospalax galili | reverse complement strand
AGATATAAGTGTAGGAAAGGATTTTCTAAATCAGAAGATGCTCAGGAAATAAGGTCAGCAATCAACAAGTGGGATCTCATTAAACTAAAAAGCTTCTGTACATTAAAAGAAGCAACCAAGGAAGTGAAGAGAAAACCCACAGAATGGGAGAAAATCTTCACCAGTGACACGTCTGACAGAGGTTTAACATCCAGAATATATAATGACCTCAAAAAAGCAAAGAATCAAGAAAGGAAGTAACCCAATTAAAAGATGGCCAGGTGTGGTGGTGCACACCTTTAATCCCAGCACTTGGGAGGCAGGGGCAGGCGGGGTAGATCTCTGTGAGTTGAAGGCAAGCCTAGTCTACATAGTGAGTTCCAGGACAGCTGGGGCTACAGGGAGACCCTGTCTCAAAAAAGACCAAAAAAAAACAAAAAACAAAAAACAAAAAAAAAGATGGGCTAAGGAACTGAACAGAGAGTTCTCAAAAGAAGAAATAAAGATGGCTAAGACGCATCTTAAAAGGTGTTCAACATTGCTAGTAATTAGGGAAATGCAAATTATAAACATTTTAATATTTCATCTTACCCCAGTCAGGCTGGCTAAGATCAAGAGAACAATGATACCAAATGCTGGAGAGGATGTGGGGAAAGGGGAACACTCATCCACTGCTGGTGGGGCTACAAACTTGCTCAACCCCTATGGAAAGTAGTGCGGAGAACTCTTTAAAAACTTCAAATGAATCTACCATTTGACCCAGTTATACCACTCCTTGGCATATACCCAAAGAGCTCATCCTATTGCAGAGACACTTGTACATCCATGTTTGTTGCTGCTCTTTTCACAATAGCTAAGAGATGGAAGCAACGTTAAGTGTCCCTCAATTGACAAGTGGATAATGAAAATGTGGTTCATTTATACAATGGAGTTTTACTCAGCAGTAAAGAAAGATGAAATCATGAAATTTGCAGGTAAATGGATGGAACTAGAAACTGTTACACTAAGTGAAGTAACACAGACTCAGAAAAAAACAAAACAACATATGTTCTCCCTCATACGTGGCATAGCACCAAATCCTGACAAGTGATTATGTATCCAGACATAACTACAGGAAACAGGATAATGGAAACAGGGAGGTAAAGGAAATGAAAGAACCTGAAAGAGAAAAACAGTAGGAAACAGTCCTTAATAAGGGAGATATGGATAAAAATGGGGTTATTTTATGGGGAGGGGGTGTGAAAGTTACACAAGGAACCTAGGGGAAAGAAGGAGCTCAAGAGAGGTGGGAAAAACAGAGGCACCTTAAATGGAGAAACCATGGTCAATGGGTTACACAATGTGTGAGATAAATAATGCCTAGCTAGTTTCAAAAAGCCAGCAGTAACCATATTAGTCCAACAACCTATTGACAAGTTATACATACAACCAGATCAAAGAATATAACATATGTCTAGGCAAGGTTTATCTGAGAGTGTTTGGTCTTTACCCAAGCTTTGTCTACATGGCATATTACTTAAAAGTACCAGACTGGTGGAACTAACCTTCTTGGATGTTTAACAGCCATACTATGAGGCCTATACTAATTTGGACAAAAAGACATAAAGAACAGTTTTTGCTCCTTGCCCTCCTTGGTTGACTAATTCTAGGGGACTATGAGCATCTCTTAAAATGTCCTGTCACTGTGATTAGTCACCTGTCCTCTTGATCAAGGAGGCCGAGGAGACCCCACCAGATGGACTTGAAGCAGTGTCCAGCCTACAACAGAGGAAACATTTCCTCCATGCTTCCAAGTGAAGCCAGCCATGGTCGAGTAGGACCTTTGACTTATCTTCACATAGACAGAACTGGTAAAACAATGGAGCCAGGGGCTCCTCCCAAGTCCATGTTACTGCTGAGGAACAGATCCTCAAGCGACCTTAAGAGTAAAAATAAATTTATCTGGGCCAACTGTAGGGTCTTAAACATCCAACAGGAAAGTATAACCAAAGATTAATGAGGTCAATATAATTTTTTAAGAGTTCATATGTACAGCTAAAGGCTACATAACAAGAAACAATGCCAGACAGGAGACACCTTACTTTGAGTTATTGGCCAGGGTGGCCCCAAAGACTCCCAGACAGTAAATCATCATAAAACTGGGAAAATGAACAGCAGACCCCAATCTTATCTAAAGGAATGTTGGCAACTGATTGCTGCTTGATGAGGAAGAGCTGATCTTCCTAAAACAAGGAACTGTAGACAGGCTGACTAGATTCGGCAGATGGACAAACACTGGGAAACGTCTGGGGCACCAACAACACAGTGGACAGTAACAGGGATGACAGAGTATATGGGCTCCAGTGTGTGTGGGCGAGGGGGAGGCTATGGGAGGGTGCCATTTGGGAAGTGGGTATATAGATGAATAAGATTGTGTGGGATGGTCTGTATGATATACACACAAAAAAATCAACAAATTAAAAGGAAAAGACATATTTGGGGAGCAAGCATAAAAATTTACTTCATGTTAATTAGTAGAGGTGATAAACATTAGCATTGAAACCTACCCAATGACTTTATATCCATACTCAGGTGCCAAGGATCTGAGTGTAACCAATTGTGACTAATAATAATCAGATACATAGAGATTAGAGACGCATATGCAAACATCTAAGTGTTAGTAGCATTAATAATGTAGGAAACAGAATATTTTAAAATGAAATGGAGATCTTCTTTAATGGTTAAAAACTCATTCAATTTTATGTCTTACAGGGTTTATACTGAGTTCAATATTGTATAACTGTATTAATCCAAATGTGAACCCAAGAATTACAGCCACTTTTGAAAGAGATGTATCCTTACTCTGGAAATTGTTAACGAATATGTTAAAGCTGTAATGAAATGCTTCTTCTAATTGTGTGGTTATTAAATAAAATAAATAAAAAAATAAAAAATGATAAATACTAAATGTTGAGGATTTACATTATTTTCTAGAAGTCTACTGTTAATTTTTTCTTCTATTTATTTATAACTAATATTTTCACTAATAGTATGTCTATTATTCATTCATACCTAATGTTTTCAGGTAAGAGGATGCTCTAAGGCAGAGGCTTGTTTTAAGTCAATTTAATGAGTGGTAACTCTCTTCATGTTTAAAACATTGTGTTGATTTCGATCTGATATACCTGAGTTCATTTTCAAACTCTATTCTCTTCTGTTGACCTGTATATATGTCTGTATCTCTGACAAAGTATGGTGATTATTGTGAAAATCATAGTCTTGAAGTGTGAATCCTCTAACAATGCAGTGTGAATCCTCTAACATTTTATTTGCATAATTTTTTGAGTATTTTAGGACTTTACATTTAAATTTTAAAACAATTCAATTTTTTCAATAGATCTAAGTTTCTATTGTTTTTTTTCTTAAAATTTATAGATCATTTGGGATTTTGGAATAAATTACTTCAAAAGTTGAGTATTATAATAAAAAAATCCAATGTCATTCCTGATCTTTTGAGTAATTTGTAAACTAATATTAAAGAGGAAATTTCTTTAATCTAATAAAAGACCTCATCTTATCCCTACAGCAACCACACTACAAGGAAATATGGAAACTCTTTCTATTGAGTCATAAACAAAAGGACACTCAGGATTAATTCTAGTATTCAGCAGAGTGCTGCATGTCCTAAACTGTGAAATGACACACACGAAAATAAAGGAGTGCAGCAAATGTTAGTGGCGGACACCTGCGTGGATCCAGACTAGCCAGCTCTTCTCTTTGCTTCTCAATATTTTCTAAACTTTCTATAATGTGCTTATATTTGTGTGGACATTAAGTAAAAGAAAAAAGTAAACACTAGTAAAAAAAAATCCAATGCTAAGAATAGCAAAGATTAATCCAAAACCATGTGTCAACAAGGCCCCATGCTCCACATCTCACACTGAAAAGTGTCAAGAGTAGGCAAGAATAGGATGTGGCCGATAGGTTTCTTTTCACCTCTGAAAGAAAACAACAAAATCAGGAGATCAAATACAATGTTCCCCTCAGCATGGGTCAAATATTACTTGTCCATTCCAACTTTAAGACAGCGGTCAGGATGAGTCTACCACATAAGCCATCTACTTTCTGTCTGTATCTCTGTAACTATTCACCCAGGTTTCAATGTGCTCTGATCTTTGTGTTTCAGCTTTTATAAAATTTCTTTTATAAACGAAAACCAAGAAAGAAGTATGAGAAATACATTACTACATATGTGTATTAGTTGCTTTTCTGTTTGCTGTGACAAAGTATTCTCAAAAGCAACTTAAGAAAAGTTTATTTTGACTCATGGTTTAAGAAGGGATATGGTCCACAGCAGGAGGGCAGAACTGTGAGGCTGTTGGTCACATTGTATCTAAAGTCAGGAAGCAGAGGGAAAAGAGGAAGTGAAGAATGCTAGAAAACCTCAAGATTTGACACAATGACCTACTTCTTCCAACAAGGCTCCACTTCCTAAAAGCTCCATAACCTTGCAAAGCAGCACCACCAGCTTGGGACCAAGGATTCCAATACACGAGCCTATGAGGGCCATTGCACGTGAAAACCACAGCACTCAATACCAGAGAACTGGAAGTAAATTTAAGACAAAGTTTTGAATTTAAAATTTTGAAATTAAAAATTTTAAACTTTAAAAACTTCTTTTCATCTAGTCACAACCCCAGCCGTTACCGTCAGTGGGTTATATGCTCTGTTTTTACCCACAGGATGATTTTTCTACATTTCCCTTGAAATACTCCCAGTCCTTACAGCCTCTCAGGCTGACCTGCCTGGTCCCCTCCCCTTTCTTCTTCCTCTAAAGTTCTACTCTCATTCTCTATGGCCTCCAGCAAGTCCAAACTCCTCCAAGGTTCTCCCTCACCATCCTCAAGTGATTTCTTCACTGGCTCTAGGGAAGAGAAGAGGAAAGGAGGCAGGATTCACATCACACTTCCTGCCAACCCATCCTGCCAAATCCTTGACCTTCACAACAGTCCTGGTGAAGCAGCAATCTTCCCACTTCTCACAGGAAAAAACAATTCAAATAAGGCTGCAATTCTGCAGGGCAGAAAAAAAATGGTTGACTAACTTTATGCTTCCAGTTCCTGTGACCTATGTTAATACTGTGCTGCCTCACACCTTCAAGAATGCATCGACTTTAGAGGGAAACAGCACAGCAATATTTTGCCAGGTCTGTGCCCTGTACTCAGCTTTCCATGAGAACTATGTGCAGTCCAGCTTTGTAGGCAAAGAATAACTTCTACAGGGTCTGCTACTCTTAGAGGCAGAGGCATTTTCTGCTTTGAAGAACATTTAGAATACGTACTCACATGTTACCTCAAGGTTCAGGTGAGCACAATCTGCAATTGGTTCTCCATAAGGCATTGTTAAGAAAATGAAGAGACAAACTCCAAAGACCAGGAAGTACCTATGAATCACAAATCCAAGGGCACAGTATACCTTAAGAACATGAAGCACTTTAAAAAAGGAAGTAAACAGTCTGATCTTCAAAAACGGGCAAAAGTTTGAAGTCACTACTTCAAAGAAGAGATAGAGATAACAAAGTGAGGAATGGGCAGGCCTCACAAAGATGAAGTAAACTTTGACCTAGCAAAGCAGACCCTCAACTGGCAGAACAGTGAAAACAAAAGTACATCACCAGAGGGTGTGCTTATTACTGTTTGTTGGTTTTGTTTAGTTTTCAGACAGGCGCGTGCCATCAGGGCTGACAGGAAATATTTTTAAGAAGTCTCTTCACAAAGGCTGGCTTCTGAGTGGTTTATGATGACCACATAGAAAAACAGTTTCCTCAACATTTAGGATATCAGTATCACAATGGAACAGAAAACACACCAACATGAGACAACACAGATGCCCAGAAGGCCCTATCATCTTGTTCTCTCCATTGAGGCATGTCAACTGGTACAGCCTAGAAAGGAAAAGAACTGGCCAGGAAGAATCAAAAGGGCTAGGAAGCTGTAGCAGGGACAGAGAGCAAACCTTCTTTCTCTGACCGACTTCAACTTCCCACAAACCCCATCAGAAGTCAAGTTTCCAAACTAGAAACAAGCATACGCTATACTCATGTGACTTATTACTTCCCACTTACAGGTCTTTCTTTTTTTTAAGCAAAAGAGCTGGCACTGGAGTCCCAGATATTTGTCCATATGCTTTATGTAGGATCTAAGAACACTATTACATGTGACCTGACCTATTTCAGAGTAAAAGCCAAAATTCTTTGGCATAATTTCTAAAGACAGGAAATCTTGTATAAAATTTATTTGACATTTTGAGATCAACTGTTATATACTCCTTTTAAATCTATCCACAAGATTCTAAGCACTCTGTCAAAAGCCATCATCTATTTAAAAAGCATGAATAGAACTCATACATGGCCCAAAATAGTACAATTTTAAACTTTGTCTTTAAACTCTCATTTCCTTTTACCCTTTACCCCACAGAGATGTACCCTAGTGCAACATATGTTTGGGCTTTGGAGCTTAAAGGATCTTGACCTCTCTCTCTCTCTCTCTCTCTCTCTCTCTCTCTCTCTCTCTCTCTCTGTCCCTATATACAGAGAGAGGGAGACATACAGAGAGATAGAGAGAAGCAAAAACTATCTTAACTTTCTGTGACAAAGGTATTATACAATATAAAAAAATTACCTCTGACTAAATTATTCTTAGAGGTAACCCTCCAATATAAAACTGCTATAAATTTTGATTAAAGAGTACCAAATGCAATGACAAAAGTTGAATAAAATGCTCTGACCAAAAGCAGTGAGGAAAAGGAAATGAAAGGACTTATTTGGCTTACAATTCCTGGTGACAGTCCATCACCACAAGCAAGTCACAGAGGCAGGAGCTTTGAGACAGCTGGTCACATCACATCCAGGGTCAAGAGCAGAGAGAAATGAACATATCCATGCTGCCTGCTTGCTGATTCTTTAGATCGGCTAGCTTTCTTTACTCTTATACAGTTCAGGGCCCAGCCCATGAAATGGTGCACCCACTTCCAGGGTGGGTCCTCCTACCTCAATTAATAATCAAGACAATTCCACAAAGATATGCCCATAGGCCAAATTGATCTAGATAATTCCTCATTAAGAGTCTCTTCCCAGACCCTTTTGCTGAAGCTGTAGAATAAACAAGGAGAAAGCAAGGTTATGCTGACTTCAGAGCCTCATCTCTACTGCTGAGCATTCATAATGCTGGAAGGTAGTATGCCTACTACCAGAGGAAAAAATAATCATCATCCTTACCCAGCTGTGAATCCTGTGAACTACAACAACTGGCCTAAGAAGTTATGTCCACCAGTGCAATACTGGCATGAATATTACAGGAGTAACCAGCCACTCTCTAACTAGGTTTAAGGTCTGCTTCATAGGATATAGCCCAAACTCAACATTGATATTAGGCTTAGGAATCTGAGGCTAGACAGGCCACAGGGCATAAGTGAGAGCCCAATACCAGATTCCTACTAAATAGAGTATTGAACTGGCTCCTAATGACTTATTGTTCTACCCATAGGTTAATATATCTTTCAACTCTCACCAGAGAAGTTTCCTTATATAACAGATGATGATTAACTCAGAAACCCACAACTGAACAATGTGCAGAAACCAAGAGACTACAGAGTGCTTGTCTCTGAATAGGACACCTATATCAAGCTTCTGCCTCCCAAGGCTTAGGGACCACTGCAAAGGGGACAGAAAGATTTTAAGAGTCAGAGGTGGTGGATGACCACAGAAAATAGAGTTTTTCATGTTGTGGGTGTCCTGGGGCCCTCTGAGCAGGGGTAGAATCAGTGTGGCGTCACAACACAGACTCCGGGAGTCAGGTGAGAAGCAGGCAGTGCAGTGCGAGCAGCTGCAGACTCATTTATTGCAGATATGGGGCTCCCTTATATCCCCCCCCAGAGGGCCCCAGGACACCTGTAACATCTGGCTCCCAACGTGTGTTCTCCATGCTGGCATGGGCATTGACCTTCTTGAGTTCTGGCCATCATTGTGCGAGCCGCTTTTCTCTTCTGGACCATGTTCTTTGCACTTTTCTGTGGGCCGTGCATTGACCACTCCGGAGATCGGCCTTAGTTTTGCTTTCTCCACCCGCTACCGCCTGGGTGCCTCTCCCCTACTTTCTTCAGTGTTGCAAGACACCCCCTGCCTGAAGTTTCGGTAAGTCGGCCCCTACATGTTACATGTGCCTCCGGTTCTGCCGTGGGTGAGCATGAGAACCCCCTCCTTCCCTTTTCCCTCATCCTGTTGATTAGGGAGGTACATTTTGCTTTCAGTTCACCCCGCACCTCCACATAAAGGCTGATCCCCTAGGAGGCAGAACCCAGGAGTGGCCCCCACCACCACTCCCAGTCTGGAGACACCATGTGGGCATACGGCCGTGGCCTAACGAACCATGGAAGTCCCCCACTGAGCACAATACATCTGGGTCTGACACATTCTCTTTGTCTTAGAATTAACATGGGTAATCTGCCCCCCAGCTGTAGGGAACCCCAAATCAGGGCATTAAAATGCCTCCTTGCCACCAAAGGTCTTAAAACCAATGACCTAGATGCTTTCTGGAACGAGGCTACTATCCTCATGCCATGGGTGACTCCGGAAAATATATGGGACCCTGACCTCTGGATGCAGGTTCTCTTCCTCACTAGAAAACGGGAGGTCTCCTCAGGTGTTGTCCCACCTGCCTCATTTGTCCCCATTCTCCTGGTCATCATAGTTAGCCTAATTCCTTTGGTCCTACTCATCCTTGTCAAGTGTTTCTTTCAGCATGTCTGATGGCAAAAACACGTCAACAGAGCCAAACTCCAGGTCCTCTTGGCACTTCAACACACAGGCCACAATCCTCCCCGCAAGGTCCTACAGGCCTGGCTTATGGAAATCCATGAGGCCTCTGTATAATTGTCTTTCCCAATCACCCTGGTGGGCTCATACCCAGGGAGGTCACCCTTTGAGGGCTGGTAGTCAATGACAGGTAAGAGCTTGCTAACCAAGCCAACCTAAAACAGGCACGGTCTATTATACTGGGGACCCCCTGAAGTGGGGCCAACAATGCCAAGGCAAAGAATCTTGGCTCCCACTAGAGCTTCACAAAAAGAAAAAGGGTGGATATGTAGGAGGAAGTGCAGGCTGAACAACCAGTGTGTGCTGCAAACGCACCAAAAACATCCAGCTGAGGCAAACCTGTGTTCTGCCAAAAGACACAGAGATGGCTGATGTGAAAATGGCGTGATACAGAAAGCCAATGAGGAACAGGCACGACCTATCAATGGACCAATGGGACACCGGGAGCGGGGATATAAGGGAGCCCCATATCCACAATAAACAAGTCTGCAGCTGCTCACACTGCCTGCTTCTCACCTGACTCCTGGAGTCTGTGTCATGACTCTGCACTGACTCTACCCCTGCCTGGAGGGCCCCAGGATACCTGCAACATTTCCAGACAACTGGTCAGTTATCCATATAAATTCACAGTCATGGTGACAACATGCACAAGTCTCATGCCAGCTCAAACCAGAAAAATCTCAGCACGGACATGGGGAAGTGGATAAGAAATTCCAACTCAACCTAGGAACTTTTGGTGACTTATATGGCTTCTGGGAGGGGGAGAGACAGTCTCTTTCAAAAGATGGGACTCTTTCTAGGTTAACCAGGCTCCAGTGGATGGACGCACACTGAAGAACATTTGGAAACACAAATTAGACTCTACAGACCTTATTTTATATATATAAAACATATGTTATATATTTCATGTCTGTATATATATATATATATATATATGTATGTATAATAGAGTACATTACTCAGATGGCATACATACACAGAATCACAAAGTTTCAATTAAAAACAAAATTTTTAAAATAAAAATAATAAAAGACTCTCTTCCCAGGAAGTTCTAGGTTATGTCAAGTTGAAAGTTAAAACTAACCAGCATAGAAACTGAGGTTTTTCAGCTCTAGGATGGGAGAGTTTGGGTACATTTGTACTTGTATGGCAATGTAGATTTGTCATGGCAATGGCATTTTGTTCTAAAAACTCCTAGAAATCACTGAATGACCTCCAGCAAAAAAAATATCTTAGCTTGGCATGGTGGCACATGCCTTTGATCCCAGCCCTCAGGAAGTAGACGCAGGCAGATATCAGTGAGATCAAGGCCATCCTGGTCTACATAATGAGTTCCAGGCAGGCTGGGACTAGAGAGTCCCTATCAAAAATCGAAACAAGACAAAGCACAAAACAAAAAATATTTTAGGGCTGGAGAGATGGCTCAGTGGTTGAGAGCATTGACTGCTCTTGCAGAGGACCCAGGTTCGATTCCCAGCACCCACATGGTGGCTACAAACCATCCTTAACTCCAGTTCCAGGGGAATCCGAAGCCCTCTTCTGACCTCCGTGGCTTTGCATGATATGGGTACACTCACATACATGCAGGCAATACACTCATACATGCAAAATAAAAATAAACAAAATAAAATATTTTAGTAATTAGTCACTCATTTTATGATAGCCTCTTTAAATTATGTTGAAAGCAATTGGAGGCCAAAAATAAGCTCTTGGCATTCTTTAGCTTCTAAATTGTGAACCATCAGACTGTATCTCCAACTGTCCTTCCCTTGATACTCCCACACCTATGCCACCACAATGAGGTCCAGGTGGGATGACAGACTTCATCTTTCGCTCATGAAGGAGAGGAGGCTTGGGAGGAGTGGAGGAAACACTCTGGGATCAGTTCAGTCATTTCCCAAATTAATACTCTAGAAATTAAGAAATGCCTAGTCTAAGACTCAGTATAGACATCACAAAAACCCAACAACCCACTGAAGTATGAGCACCTTCCTCTAAAAACAACTGTTCTGATAAAGCAAGAAAGTTCTTTGCATATTCAAGGCTTCAAGAAAACTACATCTGTTTTTTGCACACAGCTTTTAAAGCTCAGAAAATAGTCAGATATTTTCCCATGTACACAACATTTCAGGGGCACTTCTAAAACCTGAAAACTAGATAAGACCAAGACAAATAAGAAATGTTGGCATATATTTTAGTACCCTTACCCTTGTTCTCTCTAAAACAAGTTTCCAAGGGAACAGAGTACAGGAAAGCTACCTTCTCTAGCATGTTTGAGCAAACGCAGGTGTGATCAATTCCTCAGCAGCAGCACAGATACTATTAACACTGGGGTATTGCCTGGTATCAAGCAGTTATAGGGAGGCTTATAACTAGTGAAAACCTGCACCAGACAGATGATTCTGGCATTGTACAACGATTTCCAAGAAGCATCTTGTCTGTAACTTTGAAGATTTACACACAGCTTCTGGGTCCTGCAACAGTCGACTGCTCAGGTGCTTTAGGCCCATGGCCATCTTAACATACTCTCAAAGTCAGACAGCACAACCAAATACTGATTCTGAGCTCCAATATGGTGCTGTGATGTATGATGTGGGCACCTTATTTCTTGTCAATTGACCTCATAGTAAATACTGTTGTAGACATGAACAGAGACAGGGCCTGTATGAAATTGCTGTTATCTTTTTGAAATGTATATTTTCTATTGAATTTTTGAGAATTTTATACAAAACATCTTAATCATCTTCATACGCCCTTCCCAACTATATTTGCCCCATACCACCCCCCATACACACACTGGATTTCATGCATTCTATCATATACGTTAAGGTCTATCAAGTCAAGTTAGTGTACCCAGATATCCTTCAGTGCAAGTTCATTCACTAGGGTCTAGTCAGCCTATCTAGAGTCTCTCCCTTAAAGAAGACCAACTCTCTCTCACTTGGCAGTAATCAGCTGGCAATAGATCTTCAGTTAATGTTGGGGTCTCTTGCTCATTTTCCCAGTTCTATGCTGAGGTTTTGTCTGCTTGAGTTTGCATGGGTCTTATACATGCTGACACTATTGCTGTAGGTTCCTATGAGCAAGGTCCCAGGAACCTGTAAGAGTCTGTTTTCATATGGTCTTGCACCTCCTCCCTGATTCTTACAATCTTTCCACACCCTCTTCTGCAATGGTCCCTGAGCCCTGGGTAGATGACCCTGTTCAGGGACCCATATTCTGAAGATATTTATTCTCTATGCTTTGACTATTTGTGGCCTTTTGTGTTCATTGCAATCTGTTGCATGAAGGAGTTTCATTGATGATAGTTGAGAGATGCATTGGTATTCTTTCTACCCCTTCTTCCACTAAGTTCCATGAACTTTATGTGTAGAGGTTCCATTGAAGATGTGTCACTTATGGTTGAGTATCTCACAGACACTTATTCTCTGTATGTAACCAGTTGTAGAACTCTGTAATGGTCTCCATCTATTGCAAAAGAAACTTCTTTGATGAGTGATGACTGGCATACTTTTCTGTAAATATAAAAATATCCATATTTAGCATACAGTAAGAAATTACATTTGACTAGGGATGTGACAGCCTTAGGGTTTTCTCTAAGATCTGTGACCTCTCCAGACATGTGCATTTGGCTATGTTTACAGTACCACACATGAGTTACCTCCCACTGAGTGGACTTTAAGTCCAATTAGGTAGCTGTTGATTACCTCCAAGATAAAAGTACCACTGCTGCACCAATATAGTTTGCTGTGTCTGTCACTGTTGTGATTATTAAGCTTTAAAGCTGGGGTTGAGCCATCAGTTGATGCTCTCCCTTGGCAGCTTGCATAGTGTCCTCCAAAACTATGAGAGTTAGCCTTCAGGAAGGTGGCTTCCAGGTCAGTTCCAGCTCCATTACTCCAAGTCCTATGTTGGAAGTATGTCCTGTATTCAGCAGTAGGGTCTTACCTAACATTTTGTAAGGCAGTCAAGGGCTTTGACAATAGCCTGTGTAATTTTGGGAGTCTCCTGAACTACACTAACAACTCAAGTGGAGGTTTCTCCTGTCTGGCACCATTTCTTGTTATATGGCCTTCAGCTATACATGTGGACTCATGTATAGCTATTGTACGTGTATTTTTCAGGTTTTGAACTAATAAATTTCTCTCTGGTTTTTCACACCAGGTAAGCATTATTTATCTCTCCTGTCTAACCCTCCCTCTTCCCTCCCCAGTTAAAGTACCCCCCATTTTCCCCATTTCACGCACGATAAAACCTGTCTCCTATGATCTCCCCTCTCTTGAGCACCTTCCTCTTTCCCCGATGGTTTCTTGTATAACCCTCCCTCTTTCCTCCCCAGTTAACTACCCTCATTTTACCCATATTCCCATTGGTAACACCCGTCTCCTACTATTCTGCTCTCTCAGGCTCCTGTTTTCCCTTTACCTCCATGATTTCATTCCATTTTCCTGGCTCCTGCAGTTACATCAGGATATATACTCACACATAAGGATTTGGTGCTAAGATCTACAAATGAAGGAGAACATATTTCACTTAGTGTAACAGTTTCTAGTTCCATCAATTTGTCACAAATTCCATGATTTTGTCTTTATTTACCACTAAGTAGAACTCCATTGTTTAAATGCATCACATTTTCATTATCCACTTGTCAGTTAAGAGATGGCTGCTTCCATTTCTTAGCTATTGTGAAAAGAGCAGCAACAAATATGGATGTATAAGTATCTCTGCAGTAGGATGAGTCCTTTGGGTATATGTCAAAAAGTAGTATAATCAGATAATATGGTAGATGAATTTTTTAGTTTTTTGAGAGTTCTCCACTCTGCTTTCCACAGTGGTTGCATGAGTTTACATTCCTACCAGCAGTGAATGAGAGTTCCTCTTTCCCCATATCCTCTCCAGCATTTGGTCCTATATCTTAATATTGTAAGGCAGGCATGGGATTTATAGATGATGGATTCTTGTGATTTAGCACATTGTAAACAGCAATGAGGCAAGTTTTGCCCATTAGATAACAGCTGATAAAATCAGGGCTAGAAGACAGGCTGTTTGGGTCCTCATCATCTTGTCCCATATCAAACTAAGCTAAAGATGGGCTGGAGGGTCCTTCAGCAGCTCATCCACACATACAGACCATGGCTCCAGCTCTTTTACATAGGCTGATTTGAATTTCTCATAACAATTATTTTTATTTTTTATTAACTTATTTTTGCAAATTTCATACAATATATCTTGATCATATTTGGACTCCCTGCTCTACTTACACCCCCTCCATAGTATGCCCCAATAGATGTCAAAAATTCTGTCATTTATGTTAAGGCCTATTAAGTCAAGTTTCTGTCTGTAGATGTCCCTAGGTATGAGTTCATCCACTGGAGCCTGGTCAGCCTATCTAGTGTGACTCCCTTAAAGAAAACCAACTTCCCCTTTTCTAGTAGTCATTGGTTACCATTAGTTTCTCAGCTATCACAGGGCCTTCTTACCCCCCCCATCCTCCGTTCTCTGCTGGGTTTTTGTCTGGTCTGAGTTTGCATGGGTCTTGTGCATGCTGTCATCATTGCTGTAAGTTCATATGAGTAACTTCCCGGCTGTCTGGAAAACTTTCTTTGCAATAACCCATCAACCCTAGCTGTTACAGTCTTTTCATCCCCACTTCTACAATGCTCCCTGAGCCCTGGGTGGCAGAGGTCATTTAGAGCTAGGCTTCTTATACATACTTATTGTCTGCATTTGACCAGTTGGGGACTCTGTAATAAGTCTCCATATCTAAGGATTTGGAGCTAAGATCCACAAATGAGAGAGAGCAAACATTGCTTGCTCAT
This sequence comes from Nannospalax galili, assembly GCF_000622305.1. Classification (NCBI taxonomy): domain Eukaryota; kingdom Metazoa; phylum Chordata; class Mammalia; order Rodentia; family Spalacidae; genus Nannospalax; species Nannospalax galili. Next base: position 404,990 of record NW_008335593.1, on the reverse strand, counting down.
AACAATAATTTAATTCAAGTTGTTTCTCAACTCTCATTATTCTATCAAGAAATCATAAAACATTTTATCAAATGTTAAAATTAATTGTTACATAGAGAGTTACAGATAATTGAGGACGTTGACCTTAAAATTTTGACTCGTTAAATGATAGAGTATCTTAGCATAATATTTAGGTATTCATATATAACTGACAATCTAGTGGCATAGGATATTTATTAATATCATTTGTCATCAATTCTAGACACAGAAACATTCAGAGTATAGTTCTGTCAGACATTGCTGGTTCTTAGAAGCCGAGTATGGCATTCAGAGAGCAGAACTAATCCCTTCCTGTCATTTGAACAATAGTAGTATTATCTCCTAAATGCATTCAACTTCTTGTTTTTAACAAAAGAAACAAAAATTATGGCACAAACCTTGGGTTAAATAATTGTTTTTGCAGAAAATTCTAACAAACTTATGTCAAGAAATAAAGCCATGGTTCCCATAGCAACCATCTCAGGGCCATTAGATGGATTTTGTGTGAAAGTCTGTGTGCCTCTGAGCTGTATGTAAATACCTCAGCATACTACTTAAGTGTCCAGCACAGTCCTGTCCCATAAACTCCCTCTCCTTGTGCTCATGGTATTTGGGCCATAGCCCTAAAGTCTTCATTCACTCAGACCTGATAGGCCTTCTAATAATGCTTTACTTTAAGAGGGTTCCAAACCCCAGAGCCCAATTATGGCTCTTACTTACAATAATAGCTTGTTTTCAAATGCTTTTATATTTTCATTAATAGTTTGCTTTTTAAGCAATTAAACTTTTTAATCCTAAGAAAATATAAATTATTTTCTTTAAATTTTTTCCCTTCTATCAATAGTATTAGAAATTTACTCTTGTTATTAACAATGCTCAAGAAATAATAAGATAAAGTGCTAAGAACACAATAAATTATAGGGAAAACAGAAGCAAGACCCGTGAACAAAAAAAAACAAAACAAAACAAAAAAAAAAACAATAAAAACCTTACTATCTAGTTGGCCTGGTACATTTATAAATTTGGTACTATCAGGGGCACTGCTCTAAGCAATAAACTACTTACTAATAAAAAATATTGTGGAAAAATTAAAATGAAACACAGGCAGGATTGAAGCATCTCAGAACACTAGGACAAGAGGACATGAGAGGCCAGGTCCCATCTCATGCACTTCCAGGTAAAGCCTTGGCACTGTGCAGCTGCACTCCTTTCCCAGAACAGGCTGAAACCTCACAGGCTCATCCAATAGTTTACATACCGAGAGCTGTGGCTTTCATATCAGCAAATCCTAAACCACATATGGCCACTAGATCATGTAGCTCCTTCCTTTCCTAGGGTTCTTTGTTCCTGCTCCAGCTCCCCTTCTGAGACTTACTTTACAAATATTCTTTCAATTGCCCAATCTCTTTCTTATACAACCGCTTGTCACCCTGCCTGAGGACTAAGTGCTCAAACACAGGACCTGGTAGGAGATTGGAAGGTTGAGGGGTGGGGTGCTGATATCTAAACCGTATAACCATATCGGAAGGGTGAGGAAAGTAAAAGTACAATGTGGGCCAAAGGGTACAGAAGTCTGAGACTGAAGGAATACATCATAATGATATATTGAACCATGCTCACCACAATTAATAGTATATGGCATATTTCAAAACTGCTTTAAGAATAGGTTGTTAATACTTTACCACAAAAATATGCTAAGTTGTTGAGGTGACAGATATGGCTTGATTGGTTTGATTGACTCTTTCTACATACATAGACCATATATATAGACCAAAGCACCACATTGTGCCCTGTAAATACACACAATTATTTCTCAATCAAGAACAACAACTAAAGTGGTGAAAGAGTAGATTTTAAACATTCTCATAACAGAGAAAGGATGTGAGTGAGGTGAGAGATGTTAATTAGCCTGATTGCATCATTCCACAGCATATATTGTAACATTACACTGTAACCCATAAATATACAGAATTATTATTTGTCAACTTAAAATAAAAAATAAAACAGAAAAAAGCAGAATGAAACAGAAGGCCATGTAATGAACCTTGTAGACAAGGTGAGGGAAAATGATCTTGGTACAAACATGTTCTGTTAGTGACTGAATAGCCTAGGGACGTGAGAATATGCAGAGTGCTGGATGGTATGTGTGGGTAAAAAGAAAGAATACTATTACTTCTTAGAAGCTGATGAAACGGACTTAATTATAGTCTCTAAAATTCACATATTTTGAAACCCCAGCTCCCAGTACAGCATCTTTAATAAGGAAGTGACTAAGGTTAAATAAGGTTGCAAGTGTGAACCCTGATTCATCAGGGCTAGAGCCCCTACAAGAAGCAGCAGGCAGTTCACACTCACCCCACCACATGCCATCTGTAAGAACACAGCCATCTGTAAGCTAAAAGAGAGCCCTTCCAGAAATCAACTGCTGAACACCCTGACCTTGGACATCTATTCTCCAGAACTATAAGAAGTAAACATCTGCTGTTTTAGCAACCCAGGGTATAGTATATTGTTACAGGAGCTGATAGTCCTAAGGTAAGTAACTTGCGTGGTCCCTTTCACCTAATATACACAACAATATCCACAATATGCTGTGCCACAGCAGCCAGCGGGGAAGTCATCCCAAATGAAATGTGTGCTTGTATGTGTGCGTGCATGTTTGCACATGTGTGCACAAGTGTGATATAAGTTCAGTGCATTCTGGTTGCACTCTGTCATCTCCAGTTCAATGTGGTCATCAAAAGGAATAAGAAAGATCAACGTGTGCTTACACACAGAACCTCTGGCACCTGCTGTTAAGTGGGGAGTACTTTATTTGCAGAATATATAATTTCACTCATACTTAAAAAGCCATTTGTGTGGAGGACCCAGTTTGTCTTATGCTGTTCATGCAGGTCCCATGACCCTGGTCCTCCAGCATGCCTGAGCTATGACCACTCCAAATGAAAAGGCTGACGTACAAAACAAACTCCAGATCTTAAAAAGTCAGTGCAAAAACAAAACAAGAAATAAATTTAGTAGTTTTTTTTATAGGAATCACCAGATGACATTTTAAAAATATTGGGCCTAAAAAATATGATTTTTATCTTTTTGTTTTACCTTTTAAAATTTTGGCAATTATCAAATTTAAAACTGGCATGTGCCTTAAATTTTGTTTCTGTTAGTGTTATGGTCAGGGTTACTCACCAGGCTGTTAACAGCAACATCTTCTGTGGGGGAAGAGAGATTGGCTCACATTTTATTCTAGGCTTTTATGTGCTCTTTTAACTTTTATGCTAAGCATGAATTACTTCCATAGTCCTTCTGTTTTTGACTAGGGTCTAGAACCCAGGAACCCAGGACCTCATGCCTGATATGAGCTCACCCACTGAGCTACACCTCAACCTTATTGCCAGAATAGTTAAATCAAGTGGCTTTTAAAAGAGGGGGAATTTTTGAAGGTGTTTTTGTTTGTTTATTTGTGTGTGTGTGTGTGTGTGTGTGTGTGTGTGTGTGTGTGTGTTTGCTTTGTTTTGTTTTTCAGTCAACCCTGGGGCAGATCCAGAGGGACTTACATTGTGTCACACAGGGCAGCAGGGACAAGCATCTTATTATGAAGTATCTGAACCACAGAGTTAGCCAGCATTAACAGAGCTTTAACTTTTATCTTGGACTGATGCTGTCCCTGTACTCCCTAAATTGGAGCCTGGAATAAACTGATGAACCTGTTTTAAATGCAGCTGCTGCAGGCTCTGGACTTGGATACTAGAAAGGGTTCAAAATTGTCAGTAAGTCTGTAAGGGTTTCTAAAGTCATTTTATCCATTCTAAGGGAGATCTGCCTCATTATTCTATGGAATATATATTAATCTAGGTGTCAGTCAGGTCCCTCAGAGTCATGCATAAAAAGCAATTGCCAATATAAAGTGATTTTGCAATTTCTGCTGAATCCTGATCCCAGAACAAAAGGATCAATAGAGAAAAGGTAGTGTCCACAGGCCTGCATCTGCATAACAACACTGCTAAGCTTACATGACTTCTCACTGGAAAGGTTGCTCTATTTCCTTGGATATCACATTTGGTTTCTTTATTCAAATTCCACAATGAACAGCACTGAAGGTAGTAGCACTTTCAAAAGTCTCTGTTTTGATCAAGGAGTCAGGATACTATCACTCACAGAAAAGTGAGATGCTCCCCCTGGTATGAGAGTTCTTTTACTTTACAGGAAGTATAATTTCTAAGTCCAGCTTATGAATAAAATGTCAGGTCCTATCCCAGACAAGATAAATCAAAATCATCATGCAGACCCTGTGCTTGAGTGTAGCTACAGCTTCCCACATCCTGCTCACTTCACAAAGCAAACAAGTCCCTGAAGTTGTCACATATGTCAGTGTTTACACTGCCAACTTAGCAAAGGAATCTTCACAGCCAATGGGAGATCTTAGGGTGCTCAGAGTCAAAATGGTACACACACATTCAGATGTTGTTCACAGCCCATAGGAGACACCCTGGACACAGAAATGACCAGAAAGAAGGAAGCTTGTCATTTAAGGCAGCCTAGAGACACTGCAGAGCACATGGCTTTCTGCAACATTCACCTTCAGTCTCAAAACAGAATTATGGAGAAGGGGTGGTCAAGGAGGTGGCTCAGCCAATAAAGTACCAGTCTTGTGAACATGAAGACCTCATTCAACCCCCAGAACCCATGTTTGTTTTTTTTTTAAATGACGAGGCATGGTGTCACATATTTATAATCTCAGCACTGGGAAGGAAGAGACAGGTAGATCTCTGGGGGCTCAACAACCAGCCTACTTAGCCTACAGTGAGTTACAGGCCAGTGAGAGACTCAAAGTCAACATAAAAAAGTGGACAACACCTGAGCAACAACACCCTATATTGTCCTCTAGCCTCCACCTGCCTGTACACATGTACACAGCCCTAGGTTTAATCTCAAGTATGGCAGAATAAACAAAGAACAAAATAAAGAATAAATATGTTAAAAAAGTAGGGCTGGTGAGCTTGCCACCAAACCTAACAACTTGAGGTTGATCTCTGAGTCCCACATGGTAGAAGGAGAAAACCAATTCCTACAAGTTGTCCTCTGCCCTCCACACGCATGTTGCAGCACACACACACACACACACACACACACACACATACACAAATTCTGTAGGGAAAGTTACTCTGGGCATAAGCCTTAAGCCACTCCATATGCACTGCAATCACATGATTCAGTATGTGACCTTCTACTGGAAGGGAGAGGCCAAAAAATAGCAGCAGGGGAGCCAGCTTGCTCTAAACCAAAGTATACAGAATGAATCAAAGGGTCACTCTTTGTCCAAGAGATGAGTGCTAGGCAGCTTAGCACAAATCCTGGCAGCTTTTAATGGTGTACCAAATCAGACACATTATAGGGTCTTTGATCTTTGCAGCACAACAGTTCTCAGTCCCGCATCTGTCTCGACCTAGGGCAGGCGGTGTGCCTGTTAGAAGATTGAGTCAATGAGTCATACCTTTAACTCCTCTCATTTTAAGCTGAGAAATCTTTATGGATGTCAGAATCTACACCTAAAGCTCAGCCTGGCTCTGTCTCCACTGGAACATAGGGAGGGTTTTCTAGACCCTTCTCTCCTACCTCCAGCCCTTCCCATTCATCATCCCATCCCAGCTGGAAGCTTCTTCACTTGTCCTCCACTGGTAGGAAACCGGGAAGCCCAGCTATTTAGGACCAAAACCAGACAGCTCCCACTTTTTTGTCATATTCCATGTTACATAGGATGAGGGTTGTTACAGTTGGCTTCAGTTGTCAACTTGGAACTTCAACAGGAATTTCCTCCATTAGACTGCCTGTGGGCCTATCTGTGGGGCTTCTCCTTGACTGGTAATTGATGTAAGAGAGCCCAGTCGACTACAGGTGGTACCATCCCTAGGCAGGTGGGCCTGGGCTGAACATAAGCCTAGAAGCAAGTCAATAAGTAGCATTCCTTCATGGTTTCTGCTTCAAGCTCATGCCTTGACTTCCTGCCTTGGCTTCAATCAATGATGAACTATAAAGTTTAAGATGAAATAAATCATTTCCTCCCCAAGTTACTTTGGCCATGGTGTTTAACAAAGCAACAGGAAACCAAACTAGAACAAGGGTCACTCTTGTTATCCCAAGTTTCAGTTTCCTACTGTCTTCTGTGGAGCAGGATGACTTCTGAATTCTCCTAGAAAGAGACCTTGTCACAATTTTCTCTTGACAAAGTCCAAAAACACTGCTGCCCTGGGTTTTCCTAGAACTTGCTCAATTGAGTTTAGTGCCTGATTCCTCTACTGCACTCCCCATGTCCCCAAAGTATGCCACAATAGGGAGTGGAGACAGATGCTCCTTGGGCTCTAAGGGAAGGCAGCACAGTACTAGGTTTGCCTGGTACCAGGATGATTCTTCCCCTAGTGAGGGATCATTCCCGCATTTGCTTCCTGAGACCCAAGACTGAATAGGCAATAATGGCTCTTTTCAATTCCCTCCCGGGGTTCCTTTTAATGAACCTCAAATCCATATTTCCCCAGAGGCCTCTCTAAGGAACTCACAAGAACCTATTTCACATTCCATAATTAATCTATATCTTGAGTTGGCTGCTCGCCAGCTCTGTGACCTGCTCCCCCACTATATCCCCAGGCTACTCCTCTGCCCAGAGTCCCTGACCTCCTGGTGTCTGCACCTTGCTCCCTGGGCTCTTACAAATACTGCACACCATATTATGTGGATGAAAATGAGTATAAAGTCCAGTCCACTTCCTCTGGCCTCTTCTGAAAATATAAAATCATAATATCTTCAACCCTTGACAGTAAATATTTGAGAATAACCTCTCTATCAGACCAGCCACCCAGTACGTGGGGCCAGGCAGGAAGACATCAGGTGCAAGAAAATAACAATTTCTCAGAAAAGAGACAACGTGTCCTGTTCCTACCACAGAGGGTGGAGATAGAGGCTTCCTCATAGAGGTAAGGATAAGGAGCCCAGAAGGGTCCTCTGCTGACTATCACAGTTCTACCACTGGAGGCATGTGCAAAATAAAGTCTGCACAATGTTTCATTTGTCTTAGTCAATTTTCACTGTAAGGCTACTGGGAATAGGATGGTTTGGGGAGAATATCTGTACATTCATGAGTCTGTTTCTACTAAGGATGGGATAAACAAACCCTCCCTGATGGGCATCTTCTAATAATCTGCTCCTTTCTTTGTACAGAATGATGTGTCCAGTCTTTCAGTAGATGTGCCCTTGAGTCATTTTCTAGGAACTAAGAAACCTCAAGAGCCAATGACATGATCATACCTAGTCTCCTTGGAAACCCTGCCTTCTGTCATAAGTCCTACAGGGCTTGTTTGCTTGACACCATGCACAGAGGTACATGCAGAGTCACCACAATAAGAGTAAAAACATCACAGAGGACAAGTAGTCACCTTGATCTCAGTATTTCTGCTGTTTCATCCATGTTCAAATAAGGACCACACTGCCTCATCTTAGACAAGAGGAAACATCTCTAAATGCTGGTTTCTTCTGCAGAAAGGGGGAAATGACCCACTTCAGACACATCTGCTTAGAAGGTAAGCGACAGAGAGAACACCCTGCTATATTGTCTCACTCCCAAGTTCAGTGTTCATGTCCAGAGCAAGAGGCTCAATCTGGGCCCAGAAACATTTTCTTGTGGACATAAATTCTTTCTGGCAACTGACTCTGTAGCCTATCAGTAACTGGTATAAGGCTTAAAACAACTCAAATAATTCATAAAACAACAAATTTAAAAGAGTTAAAATGAAACCACTACCTGCTTTTAACTCTAGTGTATGTGCCTTTCCTTCTGAATAACTCCACCAAAGCACAAGAATTCAGAGTAACAATGGTGAAGGTGCCTGCCTCTCTACAACTGAGCTCAGTAGCTGTTTCATTTGTGAAAACTGCATGTATATTAACCAGTGTATGATTGAACTGGGTCCTCCAAAGAGTCCTGTGTTGAATCCCTAGCCCCCAAGTCACGACATCTGAGATATGGTCTTTAGAGCCCTGCCACACCTTAACCTCAGACACCTAATTCTCCTGCCTATTAGAAATAAATATGTCACATTAAAAGGTAAAAAGAAACAAAGAGCTATCCTTTACATAGCATAGTGCTTTGGAAAATTCTGTCTGATTCAACTGATTTTGTATTAAGAACAAATAAAATAAGGACTGGGACTGTAGCTCAGTGTTAGAGTTTCATAGTATTCATAATGCCGTGGGCTCAGTCCCCAACACTTCCATGAAAAGAACAAATAAAATTAAGGAAGAAGTAAATAAAATTTTAATTTTAAAGAATGATCAATTTGGGGATTGAAGAGATGGTTCAACAGTTAAAAGCACTTGCTACTCTTGCAGAGAACCCAAGTTTGGTTCCCCATCACCCACATGATGGCTCACAACCATGTATAACTCCAACTCTAGGGATCTATTGCCCTTTATGCACATGTGTTACATACACACATATACAGGCAAAACACTCATACACACAAAATAAAATCTTAAAATAACATTTTTAACAATGATTTTTGTCCTTATTTTCAATATTATTAAATTTTCATCAAATGTTCCCAAATTGGTAGCCAAACCCAAAAGTTCTTTGAAAAGAAATCTTTGTCCTGACAAAAGTTAGCTGTGCCTAAAGAATGAAGAACAGTACCCTCATATTGCGATGAGCGACGGTAACTGGTTGGCAAGAGCAAGGGAGTCTGCACTCTGTGCCCCTGCACGGCTGGCCCTTGAAAGGATGCTTTTGGACAGCAGAGGGCGCCAACTGCGCACTTGCCACACTGCTGCAGCACCCAACTGTGCAGCACCAAACTGTGCAGCACCCAAGTATAATGAGAAGGCAGGCAGCTCTACACAGTGAATGTCCTCCCCTTTGCCCATTTCTCTAAGGTTACTACAAAGCACAAACAACTAAACATCAAACTTTAAAAAGAGCTGATGTCAGCCGGGCGTGGTGGCGCACCCCTGTAGTCCCAGCACTTGGGAGGCAGAGGCAGGCAGATCTCTGTGAGTTCAAGGCCAGCCTGGTCTACATAGTGAGTTCCAGGACAGCTGGGGCTACAGGGAGACCCTGCTTCAAAAAGACAAAAAAAAAAAAAAAAAAAAAAAAAGAGCTGATGTCTAAATACAATATTAATAGTGTGTTTAAAATGAAAAGGCAAAATCGCTGTCTTTGAAAGGTAACTTTAAGCAAATGCAGTATATAGATGCCACCTATGTAAGAACACAAGAACACAGCCTATGATCTACCCTCTGGGATTTGCACACAGCCTTACCATTGACCCTGGCACAGTGCTGGGCAGCAGATCTCTTGTTGATTACAACTTTACACCTGTGATCAGAAGCTGCATTCCTCTTGTAACCACCATGCTATTCTGATTCTACCAGTATGCCTACTTCACAGACTCATCTGCACATAAATAAAGCATTTGTCTTTTTGTGGCAGGCTTATTTCATGTATCACAATTCCACTTCCTATAAGGCTTTATCATGAGCCTCCTTTCTTTCTCAGTACCCTCAAACTAATTGTGCATTTGGTTCTAGACACACGAAGACTTCACATGTGGCACTTGAGTTGTGGGTCAATAGCATCATCTGCAGCCAAGTCAGCTCACAGAGGCACAGAGACACTCTCTGTGAGATTAGCTCATACTTTGCTCCTTCCAGGGACAAGACACCAGTGTAGACCATAGAAAACAAGGCAAGCAAAGACTATTGGGGGAGGCCTGTACTGAGGCCACCTTGATGTAGGAGCTGGACTTCCTTAGATTGGAGGAAACAGAGTGCAGGGTTGGAAAAGAGTCCTCTGATCCTGTATGTTGCCCTCAGGTTATCATGTGGTTTTGATCTGATAAGTGTCAACTATCACAGAGAGTTCATAAAAGGCAGGGGTATAGCTGAGCAGTGGAACACTTGCCTAGCATTCATGAGACCCTGTGTATGATCTCCACCACTGCAAAAAGCTGAAACAAAACTAAAATATTCCATGAAGAGTCCATAAAGTTATAATTTAGTTGGAATAAAACAGTTTTTTCTAATATTCTATGTCCAGAAAAAGTGTGATATAGAGGTTATATATTTCTGGTTACATTATACAATTATCAATATAATCATAACATACAATCTTGCACTACAGAAGACTGCTTCTGTCAGCAATGAGTCACATATGTGACATTGGTCCCAGTAGGTAACACAACAGGCACAGGAATGAACAGCTGAAAAAGAGCAAAGGGAACTAGAGGGAAGAACAAAAATCCATGCTGAAGTTTCAATAGAAGCTTTTGCAAGTCTCCACAAATTCCTTAAAAACTTGAGAAACACTAACCCAACACTGAAAGTTTTCATGAGTAGCATTTCTGATGTGTTATCTACTGCAAAACAATCTGTACAGAAAAAAAGAGGCAAATGAGGGAGCTGGCACAGATGTATTTCTGGCAGGAACGGTTAATCTGTCTTCAAGAGGAACCCAGGCAGGTCCCTCTAGAAAGATTCAGAAGGCATTGTCGCAGGAGGTGAAAGTGTGGAAGTGGGATCTAGGGACATTGGTAGCCCTTACCTGTGTAGTCCAGTCTGATGTTGTACATCTAGAAACATACTTACAGAACAAGTGAATATGAGGAGAAAATAAATTGTACAACTTTACAATGTGTTTGTATTTAAAGCTGTAATAGCCTAAGATAGCTCAATTAAGAAATGTATAAAGTAAACAATTACAGAAATCTAACGTGAATTATTAAAGAACAATATTTTATGAATATATAATATAGCTGTGTGCATTGTTTGTAAAGTCCACTGTTATACAGTCTCTAGCTTTACATGTGCTCATCACTCAGTCACCCAGAGCAACCTGAATTCTGCAAGAACAAAGCAGGTAGGTGCCCCAGGCAGAAATACCATTTTTATCTATTATATCTTGTTTTTATTTTGCTTTTTCTGTGTTTAGATAAGTTTATGTACAAACACTTATCATTGTCTCCAAAGCTGCAGCCCTTAGAATACCAACATGCTATATGTGTCTACAGCTAGGTATGTAGTGGGAGGTACAATTCACTGTGGGACTCCATGGTACTTGTGCAACAATGAAATCTCCAACAATGCATTTCTCATATATGTTTCCATGATCAAGAGATGTAGGATTATAATTTGAACACAAAAAGCTTGAGCTGATAACAAGGATAGAAACCCCATCTGCACACATGGCAAGTGTCAACTACACCTACAAAGTGTTTGTGTTCTTGAAGGTGAAAGACCAGATTCACTTGACTATCCCAAATTACTGTTGTCATGCCTGACTTCTCTGTGGTTTGCTTGCAGAGGGCTCTCTCTATCACAGCTTCCCTCCACCCACCACAGATACCGTCAGTGTGACAATATTAACAGTGGACAGTTTCTGGTTTCAGATCGCATTTGGACCCACAGAGACTTTCAGCAGGTATTGTACACACATACGATAAGAGTGTTCGAATGTGAAGAAGCTTGAACAATGAAAATGTGTGTTTCCTCACATACCAGAGAGAAGCAACTTTATAACTTCTCTTTAAAAGAAAGGAAGGAAAAGAGGTTGGCAGCACCCAGCACCACCACAAACCCTGGAGGTGATTGCCAGCACTCCTACTGCCAAACTCTAGGATAGCTGCCATCCCTCAGGACCCACCAGACAGCTGCAGCCTTGCATAGTCCTGGTTGTTTCTCCGTGCTTTGCTTTGCTGGGTCGCATGCCTCCTCTTCTTGCTGCAAGCAAATTCCAGGGAATACACCAAAAATCTCTTCACATTGCTTGGGAGGCATTTTAAACTTCGAGGGTGCGGAGAAGGAAGCACAGCTAAATAAAGAGAACTCTGAATTCAAATAAACCTGGATTCTAGATCTCACTCTGCCACTTTCTAGTTTTATGGACTAAATCATCTTGTGACCTTGAACTTCACCAGCCTCATACAAAGCACAAACAGTATTCCCATGTCCATGACTGTTGGAGCATCGCCTCTGCTCTCTTATGTTCCTACCACCAGGACCTCTAGTGCTGGCACATCAGGAGGCACCAACAAGGTGAGCATCGTAACAGAGCCACTGCTGTTCTGTCCTGCCCAGACCATAGATAACAACTGTGCCCAGAGCACCCACATGTATGTACAACACCTGCCTTGAGTCTTTGACAGCTGCCTCTGCTACAGGAGTATCACACTGACTGTTCAATCACACAAGGTAAGAACTATATTACAATATCCAGGTTATCACATAGGTACTGCATCATCGCCCCACTGCCCATCTGCATACAGGACAAGGAGATATTCTAAGAAAGAGACCACCTCATACAACAGATCTTGAACTATACTGTTTTATTTTATTATTGTTAATTACCTATGTATTAAAGAGATTAACCTCTTTGAGCTCCTTCTTTTCCTTTATCCCCAAGGTTCCTTGTATAACCCTCCTTCAAGAGAGGTGGGACCACAGAAACTGGTATCATCAAGGGAGAAACGGGGAAAATGGGGACACTTCAAATGGGGACATCATGGCAGAGGGTTAAACGGAAAGAGATGAGGAAGATAATGACTAGCTAGTTTTAAAAAAACCAGAGGGAATCATATTAGTCCAAGAACCCAATGACAAATTACACATACAGTATCTCTACATGAGTCCATGTGTATAGCTAAAGGCTACATAACAAGAAACAGTGCCAGACAGGAGGAACCTTCTCTGAACTGTTAGCCAGGGTGATCCAAGAGACTCCCAAAATTACACAGGCTATTGCCACAGCCCTTGATAGCCTCTCAGAACTTGAAGGTAAGACCTTACTGCTGAAGACAGAACATACTTTGGACACAGGATTGGGAGTAATGGAGCTGGAACTGACCTGAAACCACCTCCCTGAAGGCAGCTCTCACAGCTTTGGAGAGCACTGTGAAGGTGCCAAGGGAAAACATCAATCAATGGTCCAACACCAGCTTTAAGACCAAATAGCCACATCAATTGCTAGCACAGCATATGACATTGGTGCAGTAGTAGCACTTCTATCTTGGGGGCAATCAACAGCTACCTAGTTGAACTAAAAGCCCACTCAATGGGAAGAAATTCGAGTGTGGTACTGTACACATAACCAAATACACATGGCTGGAGTAGTCATAGATCTTAGAGAAAAGCCCAAGACTGTCACACCCCTAGACTAATGTGATTTATTACTATGTGCAAAATATTTATATTTACATTTACAGACAAATATCCAAGTTTAACTCACCAGTGAAGCTTATTTTGCACCAGTTGGAGACCATTACCAAGAACCACAACTGGTCACACACAGACATTGTCTATGAATTGCCCAGGCCTAAGTGACACATCTACAATGCAATCTCTATACCCAAGGCACATGGAATACATAACAGGGGTAAAGAAGAGGACACTAATGAATCTCTTAATTCTCATTAATGAAGCTTCCTCATGCAACAGAGGGCCAGGAACACAAAAAGTCATAAATGGCCAAAAAGCAGAGATTAAGAATCTGCAGAATGCTGGTCCTTGAACAGGACTCCTATATTAAACTTCACCCACCCAGGGCTCAGGGACCATCACAGAAGAGGGGTGGAAAGACTGTAAGAGCCAAGGAGAAGGTGAATGATCATATGGAAACAAGAGTCCTACAAGCTCCTGGTACTCTGCTCATATGAATCTACAGCAGTGGTGTCAGCATACACAAATTCCATGCAAACTCAGGCAGAAAAAAAAACAGCATTAGAACTGGGGAAATGAACAGCATACCCCAATCTTAGCTGAAGAAATAATGGCAACTGATTACTGATAGATGAGGAAGAACTGATCTTCCTAAAACAAGGGATTCTAGATATGCTGACTACACCTCAGTGGATGGACTTGTACTGGGGAATGTCTGGGGACACTGAATTGACACAGTGGGCCTTAACACGGATGACAGAGTATACGGGTTCCAGTTGAGGGGATATGGGAAGGGTGCCAGTGGGGATGGGGGTATAAAGATGATTAAGAATGTTTGAAATATTCTGAATAAAATACACAAAAATTCAATAAAAAAGATATTAACCAAATTTATAAATTAAACTTTATCATAGGCATGTGTGTGTAGAAAAAAGTAGCATACTTGGGTACAGTACTACTTTGATTTCAGGCATCCACTGGAGTCTTTGAAGGAGTCCACTATAGATCAGTTGGTGGGGATTACTACAGAACAAGAATCATTTGAAACACTCACCAGCCATTGCTGGTCAGTCTAAGGATACAGGGTCTAGGGGAGTGATAGGACAAGTCTTACCTCAGTACTGTTCAGTATAGTCTCCCTTTGCCACCAGAAGTGATTAACACTAATAAAGCAAACAAACTTGTTCAGTGACTTCAAATAAACTGTTTTTCTTAGTGATCAAGAAAACAAAAGACAGGACATGTCACAGAAGTGCAGGAGCCTCTTGTCAGCCTCATAAGGCTCAAGTGTGGTACACACCCCTGCACAGGTACCCCAGCAGAAAGGCTGACACACCTGAGGATTGCAAGACAGAGCCTTGCAGAGAAGAAATGGAAGAAAAATGTTTTCTAGGGGAGGATGAGGAGAATGGGAAGGAGAAGAGCATGAGAAGGTTCAGAGACCATACCCTACAATGGTAATAAGCCACACTTGGCTGGGAGGAACTGCAGCAACTAAAGCAGAGGACAGAGCAAAATCAAAACTGGCCCAGGCGTTAAGCAAAGCACTTGGGAAACAGACATGAAGAAGGTAAAGGTAAAGCCCCAGGAACCTGTCCTTTGGTCATATATCCCTTCTTCACTTGATCACTAACTTGGAGGGGTCCAAATGGAGTAGAAATTATTCTCTCTGCATCACAAATTCTCAGCTGAATGTCCCCTGTAAGCACTCTGTTGGCAAGCCTCATCTTTTTGCCTGCTTCCCACTAGCTCTGGGGTGTGTAATCTGAGGTGTCCAGCCAAGCAGGAAGCATCTTCAAAGCCTTCTGTAATGAAACAAACTTTATATATCTGATGTACACAATTTCCTATGAAACGAAGTACTTAAGAGTTGACCACAAGGGGCTAGGAAGTTAGCTCTGGCAATCCAATATTTGCTTTGTCAGCACAAGGACCTGAATTCAATCCCCAGAACCCACTTAATTATTTTTTAATCCAGGAGGTGTGGCACACACTTGTAATCCCCAGCAATGGGGAGGGCAGAGGCAGGTCAATACCTGGGGCTCGCTGGTCAGGCAGCCTAGTCTACTTGATAAATTCCAGGCCAATGAGAGATTCTGTCTCAAAAGACAAGATAAACAATATTCTTGAGGATTAACAGTCTAGGTCATCCTCTGGCCTCCACATGTACATGTACACATGCATCTGTACATATACATGCACCCGCCAACACACAAAGACACACATACACACAATTTTTTAAATTTTGTATATGTGTAGTATGTGTATGTGAGGTATATATGTGTGCATGCTTGTGTGGGTGTGCATGTATATGTCTATGTGTGCACATGGAGGCCAGAGGTCAACATTGTCTTTCTCAATAGCTTTTGATCACATATTTTGAGGAAGAGTCTCATTAAACATAGAGCTCACTGATTCTTCTGGGCTGGCTGGCCAGTGAACTACAGCAATCCACCTGTCTTCACCTCCCCAGCTCTGGGTTTATAGTAGTATTCTTTTTACATCTACTTTTTATGCCCCACTTTTTACATAGATGTGGAAAATCCTAACTCAGGTCCTCATGCTTGCATGACAAGCACTTTACCAACTGAGTCATCTCCCCATCTTTATAAATTGTGAGAAATGCTGAGAGTTCCTAAAGCAGGTGATGTGCAACTAAACTTCAAAAAGCAATTAAGAAACATTGCTTTTAAAATTGTAATAAATCAACAACTATGTTTTAGCTTAAAACATGAAATATAGATGAAATCAAGAAGTACTTCAGTTATATCATCTACATCTGCCCTCAGAACTAATATCCACTCACTATAAATGACAAGGGAAAGGGAGAGCCTTTAAGAAAGAATACTGACTAGTTCACAGAGTAGAGAAACATTACACTGCTCGCTGTCCCCAGTGTTTCCTTATGTACTTCATTGAGGTAAAATATCAGTGCCTCTGTGTGTGCGTACATGCGTGCGTGCGTGCGTGCATGCATGTGTGTGTGTGTGTGTGTGTGTAGCTAAATCCTCAGCTCCTATAACCATCTTTAAGTGAACAATCCTGTGGTCTTGGGCATACTTGTGATGTGCACCATCACACCAATCACACACTTAGGCATCACCAGCAGAGAAACTAAAAGAAAAACAATGCAGAATCAGATTCTCCCCATACGCCTGAGTTTCCATTTAGGAGAAAACATCATGTTAAAGCACAAAAACTGTACAAACTCAAAGACTCACCACGTGTGACAGAATTCACACCATTCACCCGTTTGCCCACTGCATGTGACCAAGTTGTCACTACTCAGTCCTCCATTCACCCTCCATGTGTGATTTTACATCACCCTCTCCTCCATTTGTTTTCCATGTACAGCAAAGTTCAAACCACTCAGCCCTCCTTTTCCCCTGTGTTTGACAAAATTCATACCACTCAAGTCCCAGCCACACTGGCTTGTGTGGCTGGCATAAACAGGTACTCAAGACCTAATAACTGAGAGCACACCAGCTATCCTAAATGTCTCTCATCAGTTTACAAAGCTGGGAACATGAGTTTCCTCGAGTATCCAATGCTGTCAGCAGACATTCGGGTGGCTCTGGGACAGCTCCAGAGCTTCCACCTCTTCCTGCCTTGCTTCTGTGAAATAATGTGCTTTTCGGTCCTCCTCACCTGGCTCTATGGCTGACAAGCTAATGTACTGACAAACTAAGTTTAGCTTTTTCTCACCTTGACTGTGTCTCACAACTCCCCTTTTCTGTTCTTGAATGTATCATCTAGACCGTTTTACTCAAGGGCCTAATAAGCATTTTTAATTCCATAATCTGCTGTACATATGTGATAAGAATTAATATGTTCATAGTTTATTAGATAGCTAGATAGCTAGATAGATAGATGATAGATGACAGATAGATGATGATAGATAGATGATAGATAGATAGATGATAGATGAACTATAATGAGGAAGACTATCATGGCAGAAGGACATGGAGTTGGAAAAACGCCTAACCTAAAGGCAGTCAGGAAAATGAGAGGAGCTGGGGAGACAGCCCAGGCAGCTGTGCTTGCTTCACTGACACAGGAATCTGGGTTCAATCCACAGAACCTCCATAGATAGATAGATAGATAGATGATAGATAGATAAATGATAGATGATAAATAGATAGATGATAGACAGATAGATGATTGATAGATAGATAGATGATTGAGGATGATAGATGATAGATAGATAGATAGATAGATAGATAGATAGATAGATA
>NW_008335593.1:383469-387267 GCF_000622305.1 Nannospalax galili | reverse complement strand
GTAGATAGATACAAAGATATATACATAGATAGATAGATAGACAGGATAGATAGATGATAGATAGATAGATACATAGATACATAGATAGATACATAGATGATAGATAGATGATAGATTAGATAGATGCGATAGATGATAGATGACAGACATGTTAAGTTGTAAGAAGATGATAGATGATAGATTAGACAGATAATCCATTGATTGATAAATGATAGATAAATAATGATTGATAGATGACAGATTGATAACTAGATGCTAGAGATATTGGTATGGTCTTAATTCTTTTTGAAAATATATATATGGATACCCATATGTGAAAAAAAATCACACAAAAGCACTGGTACAATCAGCAAAGTAAAGAGGCAGCCTATAGAATAGGAGAAACTTTACCAACTATACATCAGACAGATGGTTAATGACTAGAATATATAAAGAACTGCAAAAATTAAACAACAAAAATCATCGAATCAATAAATGGGTAATGAACTAAACAGACAGTTCTAAAAAGAAGAAATACAAATTGGCCAATAAACATTTTTAAGGTGTTCAACATCCCTAGCCATAAAGGAAGAACAAATTAAAACTATTTTGGGATTCCATCTCACCCCAGTCAGAATGGCTAACATCAGTAAAATAAATAACAGTAAGTAGTGGTGAGGATGGTGAGAGTGTAAACTGGTGCAGTTGCTATGGAAATCAATGTGAAGGTTCCTCAATAGACTAAAAATAGAACTACAATATAACCCATTTATACCACTCTTGTATATATATATCAAAAGGACTCTAAGTCAACATAACACAGAGACACTTGCACATCCATATTTATTGCTACACTATCCACAGTAGCCAGAAAATGAAACTCGACTCAGTGTTCATCAACAGGCAGCAAGGAGAATGTGACACATAAACACCTGTGAAGAATGAAACTGTGACATTAGCAACTCGAGATAATTAAACCAAATAAACCAGATTCAGACATTTTTTTTTCCTATGTGTCCTGGTTTGTTTCTTCATTGCTATGACAAAACACTCTGACCGCTACCAACTTGGGGAGGAAAGGGTTTATTTGTCTTACATCTCCCGGGTCACAGTTCATCAGGGAGCCCAAGGTAGAAACTCAGGGCAGGAACCTGGAGGCTGGAGCTGGAGCATATAGCCCATGGAGGAATGCTGCTTACTGGCTTTCTCCCCTGGCCCCTGCTCAGCCTGCTTTCTTATACAACACAGGCCTACCTGCCCAGGGGTGGCACCACCCACAGTGGGCTGGGCCCTCCCACATCACTCAACAATCAAGAAGTTGCCCCTCAGACATTGCCACAGGCCAGTCTAATGGAGGCAATCCCCCAGTTGAGGCTCCCTCAACCCAGGTGTGTCAGTTGACACTAAAGCATCCATCACACTGTGTGAATAGGGTATGTGTTACCAGAAGGAAGAAGAGGAGCTACTGGGAGGACAAAAGGGAACCAGCAGGGTGGGAGAAGGGGACAGAGAAATGGTACAGGGGGACAAATAAAACAAAATTTGTGTGAAAATGCCACGAAGAAACCAACTACCTTGTATCCTACTTTTAAAATCTAAAAGGAGGAGGAGGAAGAGGAGGAGGGAGGGAGGGAGGGAGGGAGGGACAAAACACAAAAATTAATGAGATACTTATATATTTTCTAATTAATATTAAAGTATAGCTGTTATTACTTGGCATCTAAAGTTTTTAACACTGGAGTAACAGGTTATTTTCAAAGTTCATATTCCCCTTTTTAGTACAAATAAATACTCATGGGGCAGACATTACCAGAAGATTGCAGAGTCTGGGGAGAGTCCAAGGCACTGAAAGTTGGCCGTAACACCTTCCTCCTTGTTTTTGTAGTGATGGCAAAATACAAAGAACAGAGTCCCGTGTTGTAATAGATGTATGCATGCAATTCCAGCACTTAGGAAGATGAGACGGGAGATAAGGAATCAAAGGTCAGCCTTGGCTATATGAGACTCTCAAAACAAAAATACAAACAGTAAATTTTGCCATGTTAGCCATTTTTAAATGACAGTAGTATAATTTACAACATTATATAATCATGGTGATAGATCTTTGTAAAGCTGCTCGACACCCCAAACACCAACTCCAAACCCAAACAGCAGGGATTTCCCATTCCTCCATGATTTCCTATGTTTTCTTCTGAGATTTTATAGGTTAGCTATCATCATTAGGTCATTCATCTCTGCTGAGTTAATTTTTATACGTGAAATGAGGTCGAAATCAATTTTTTATTCTGTAAATGGATATCCAGTTTTTTCACCATGGTTTGTTTAAGGAGCAATTCTTTGCCCAGTGGACTTGGCACCGGTCCTGGTTAGTTTTCACTGACAACTTGATACACGACCTAGAGTCGCCTAAGAAGAGGGCTCATTTGAAGAATTTCCTTGATCAGACTGTCCTGTGGCCATGTCTGTGTGGTGCTGTCTTGACTGACGGTCAATGTGGGAGAGCCCAGCCTACTATAGGTGGTGCCATCATTACAACAGGTGGGCCTGGGCTGTGAAAGAAAGCTAGATGAACAAGCCAGGAGAAACGAGTCAGTAAGCAGCATTCTTCCATGCTCTCTGCGTTCCTTCCTCCAAGTTCCTGCCTTGTGTTCCTGCTCTGACTTTCCTTGATGATAGATTGTTACCTGGAAACACAAGCTGAAATAAACCCCTTTCTCCCCTAAGTTGCTTTAGGTCATGATCAAGAAAACTAGAACAGCACCCTTGTCAAAAATAAACTTTCCATTGTGATGGTGTGTACTTGTCAATATACACCTGTCATTAATATTGGCCTCCTCTTCAACATTTGAAGAGTTCAGAGAAGTTGGGTAAATTCCTCTTCACATGTGGGGCAGATTCCCAGGGTGCCATTGGATCCTGGGCTCTTCTTCGCTCAGAAACTTTTGATTACTGTTTCATCTCCTTGATTATAAGTTGAGATTTTTAATTTTTTTCACATTCAGTTTTGATGTAGCTCTAGGAATTTGTCTATTTCTACAAGGTTTTCCAGGTTGTTGGTATACAATTGTTCCTAGTATTCTCTTATAATCCTATTTATTTCTATCATCACCAGGCAATGTTGCCACTTTTGATTTAAATCATTTGAGTCTTTTTTTCTCAGTCCTTCTCACCAAAGATTCGTTAATTTTTGTCAGTCTTTTAAAACACAGCTCTGGTTTTGTTCATTTTTCCCTATTGTTTTTCTACTTTTATTGTTTCCATTTTGTTACATTTTTTCATTTACTTATTTTGTGTCTGTATGTATATGTGGGGGTGGGTGGGCAGGTACATGCATACCATGGCTACGTGTATATGGGGATCAGAGAACAATCTGTAGGGTTGGTGTTCTCCTTCCACCATGGTGGGGGGGGGGGTCCCAGGAATCAACTTAGGTGATCAAGCAACTGTCCTTACCCACAGAGTCATCTCACTGGCTCTATTTCTTTATATCCAATCTTTATTTTCTTTCCTTCTGATACCTTTAGTTTAGTTTGCAAATTCCTTCCTAATTCATCAGATGTACCAATCTGAGATCTTTGTTTCAGTACAGCTATCTGTAGCTGTGGATGTCTCACTGAGATCCCCTTTTGCCGCATCCCTAAGCTTTGCTGTATTGAGCTTTTGCTTTTATTTGTCTCTGGGCACTGCATTTTTCTTGTAACTATTGAGTCTGTGGTTACTAAAGGGTGCAGGGTTGGATTGGGAATATAGATCAATAGTAGAGCACTTGCCTGGCAAGAATAAAGCTGTAGCTTCAATCCCCATCACCACATACACGTG
>NW_008335593.1:358676-383411 GCF_000622305.1 Nannospalax galili | reverse complement strand
AGGGAGGTAGGGAGAGAGATTGAGTGGAGAGAGAGAGAGAGAGAGAGAGAGAGAGAGAGAGAGAGAGAGAGAGAGAGAGAGAGAGAACTGATGGTTAGGTATCAATATATTTGTGGTCTTACCAGCTTTTTCTCCGCTACTGATTTTTACTTTCATTCCACTGTCATTAGAAAAGATACTCCCCATTATTTAAATGTTTTCACAATAGCATATGCCTAGAGAATGTACTATGTGCCCTTCAGATGAGCATGTAGCTGCTTAACTGGGTGGAGCATCCTGTTCTTATTGGGCCTGACTGGCTCATGTCCTTGTCTCCTTATTAGTTCTCTGTCTTGTTACTCTATTACTGAAAATGGTAAATAAAGCCTCACCTGTTACCACACAATTCTTTATTTCTCCCAATTCTTTATTTCTGTCAAATTTTGCTTCATATATATTTCAGTTCTGTTATTGGGTGCATAATCTTTATGATTACTAAAGCTTCATGATGGGTTGAGTTTTTATCAATATCAATGCCCTTTTCTGGAACCCTTGAGCTTATCTGAACTTTAGGCACTCTGGAGCAGAGGTTGATAAATTCAAACAAATCATTCAAATCCCACTGGCCATTTTTATATGCCTACAATCTAAACTGGGTTTTCATTATTTTAAAAAAATCAAAATAGTAATACTTTATGACACGTGGAAGTTACGTGGAGCTCCAGTTTCAGCGTCCACGGGAGACTGAACAGTCTAGAGCTGCTCTCACACCTCTTCAGCAGAGCAGAGCTGCTGCAACAGAGACTGTGGAAACTGCAAGCCTAGAATAACTCTTACCTGATCCCACTCAGAAGAGTTCACATACACCTGTTCTAGGATAAAAATGTCTTCTCACTCTCCTTTAAATTCAGAACGGTCATGTGACTGAATTTGGACCGGCAAGATGTTAGGGATGGAGACCATCACTATTAACACACATGCATAGCAAGAGGGAGGGCATTCTTCTTCACCATTCTTCCTACTGATGGCTAGAAGAAGAGATGGCAGAAGCCCCAACATCCCTCTTGGTCCATAAGATGGATGAGTATTAAAGATAGGACAGAAACAAGACAAAGAAGACCAAATTCCCAGTGATAAGAAGCACCACACAGCCTTGATGTCTTCATATAGGCACTGGTTTATAGTATAGAAAAATTAGGCTCTCTCTTTAAGTCACTATTATTTAAGGACTTGTTTGGGGGATGTTGCATGCAATACAATCTAGACTGACATTTACCTACCTTAAAAGCCATGGTGTATTAATGTCATTTGAGTCAGTTAAGTCAAATGTCACATACTTGGCAAATACCGATTTTGTTCCTAATATAACAAATGAACAGAAATCGCCTCTGCCAGCATGTGGCACCCACACTGCAGAAATCACTTAGTGAAGAATTTCTGTTGTAAAATTTTCCATTTACAGCATGAAAGGCCTGAGGATGTTCTTAGCACACACAGGCACAAAGGAAAACCAAGGTTTTATAAGCACAGACCTTCAAATGTATAGATTGGGCTGATGAGATGGCTCAGTAAGGCACTTGCCACCAAGCCTGAAGACCTGAGTTCTACCCTCGAAACCTCTTGAGATAGAATGAGAGAAACTGACTCCCACAGCTGTCCTCTCACCTCCACACATGTGCCATGTTACACACACACACACACACACACACACACACAAATATAGGTGTAATTTAGAAAAAAAATAACATGTATAGATTATCAAGCCACTGTAGATCCAGTAAGACCTTTGAAAAATACATAGTTCATATTACTATGTTTTTGCAATTAGTTATATTTCAAATACACTTGTACATTAAACCCCTGTATGAAGGACAGACAGAAGCTGAGAAGCTCACATTGGAGTCCAGAAGTCAAGAGAGGACTGGGCCCCACTCACTTGGGCTTCCTAATTCTCCACAATCCTATGAAATGCTCAAGTTTTCTTTAAAACTTTCACATTCCCTCCCAAGCCTTCTAGAAAAGTGTGCACATCACCACTTGTTACTATCAAATTGTATCAGTCATGGCCCAACTTTTACTGACTCTATTCTGGTCATTGAAAAAAAATATCTCTCTGGACCTCTACTTGGCTTTGGGTAGGTTACTAAGTCTTGTGGCTAGTATTCAAGTGAGAACCATTGTTCTTTTCCAGGACCCACTTTCATCTGTGGGCACCTACTAAAGTCCCACACAAAAGGCTGCATGCCATTTCCTCACTGCAACACAACCCCATGCTGTGGTACTTACAAAGTTGAACTGCAAAACTAACAAGCTAGCAATGTGTAGGACTTTTTATTAATATAAACCAAGCAATTCAAATATGAAAGTCCAAGGCAGTCACACAGCACAAGGACCCAGCATTACTTCCTAATGGCTGTTCTGTCCAAAGGCACACTAGAAGATTCCAGAAGAAATAGGGTTCTTTAAACACTGACATAACAAAAGCACACAATAAGCATTTGTGTAAGTTTGATCTCCTTTATCCTACCAGATGGATGGAATCACTTACAAGGAAGCAAGAAAATAATTGAGTAAAGGTCTTAAAAGGAGGGTGATAAGAAATAATTCCTCTAAATTGGAACAAAAATAAAAACATGTACTACACAGCTCCTTCTGAGGAGAGAAGCCTCACAACTGTGCAATATGAGCTCACACCCATGCTGTTCTTTGTCAAAATGAAGCAACATGGGTAGCAGTAAGTTGCACAGCAGGGCAGACACGGAGCTGTACTTGGGCAGAGCGTCATGCCTTCTGGAGGAAGGAATTGTGACTCAGCACCTCACCAACACATTTAAACAGTAAAAACTAAATCTGATTATAGATTAGGAAACCATAAGATATAAATATGCTATGGGAACAAACCAGGCTCACAAAATGAAGCTTTCCAACTAAAATATGAAGTGAGGCCAGAGATACAGAGTGCCCAGCACGCCACCACCCCTGGGCTGCCTTCTGATGCTGCTTCTGTATAATTCTAAACAGGTCTTAAATAAGAAAATCATGGGACAAGACTTAAGACTGGAGTGAGGGGGACTTTCTGCTTCATAGTTTCCCATATTCTTTTGTTTTTCTAATTCAGCTAAAGTACACTGACTCTTTGTGCCTCCAAATGTGCCTAGCACTGTCCTCAGCAAGCATTTCCCCCTTTATTTGCCTAACCTGCCTTGAGAGGAGGAGCGTGCCAAGCCCTCTGCACTTTGCTTAGCAAGCTCCATGTCCCTAGTCGCCACTGACCTGTACGGTCTGTCCCTTTGCTCAAATTGCTTCTGCCATTCTTTATGTACTTCCATAATTACGAATTATTAACTCCATATCTCTTATTCTTAAGAAATCTTTTCAGGCAAATTGGACTAGGAATGGTTTCTCAAGGAGTTATATAACAAACAAATTGCAGCTAGGATGCACTCACACATCCCTCCTTTCAGCATTCTCTCCTTCGACAGCTCTGCTCCGATGAGAATGGGACACTTGGGTGTCTATTGAGGCCCCCAGGGCAGCAGCAGCATTGTCAACTTTTATCTGAACAGAGAGGCTCCATCCTGACACAGTGTCACTAGGGAAACAGCAGCACTGCTCTTTTTTGACATACAGCTGACCCCTTTAAACTGAACTTTCTCAGTAGCATAAAGAGATGAGGAAGGGGTCAGCCTAGGCCTCCAGAACACTCTAACTACATCATTATTTCTCCACACAATTTTAAGGTATCGCGTTTCTTCTGAAGTTAAGCAGCCTGCTTTGGCTTTCCAATGTCCCCTGTACTCTTCTCCCCCAAGCTCCCAAAGCCCCCAGTTTTCTGGCTTCCTTACCTCATGACCAGCTGTCTTCATACTGCGAGGTCACCACCTCTTAAAAGAGCTATGGATAATTGGTAAAGCCTGACAAGTGACTTGATTCCTAGTACATTGCAATTACTGACATCTTAAATAAAACTGCTTTGTTCACTTAAATTCTTCCAACAACCTATAAATGACACTTCCACTGATAGTCCCATCTTTAGAATTATTCCCTATGGCTGTATGGATTCTGTCCTACAAGGCTGGTGGTGAGTCCTGGGGGTCAAAAATGCAATAACTATGTATTCTGGACTTTAAAACACATGAACCAAG
Source organism: Nannospalax galili (assembly GCF_000622305.1). Lineage (NCBI taxonomy): Eukaryota > Metazoa > Chordata > Mammalia > Rodentia > Spalacidae > Nannospalax > Nannospalax galili. Next base: position 379,287 of record NW_008335593.1, on the reverse strand, counting down.
CAGTTAGAAATTTTACACTGGGGGCCAGAGAGGGAATCTGAGGCCCTCTTCTGACCTCCGCGGCATTGCACGACACGGGTACACTCACATACATGCAGGCAATACACTCGTATACATAAAATAAAAAATAAATAAATAAATTTTTTATTTAAAAAAGAAATTTTATACTGTTTCTTTTACTCTGCTTCAATTCTTAATTCCACTCAACTTCCTCCAAAGAATTTCACCCCCAAATAAAACATTTAATGCTCAAGCTTTTACTGATCATCATTTTATATATCTCTGCAACAGACACACATGTGGAGTAAAAATCCACAATTTAAAGACCATCTGTCATGAGGCCCATAGAATTTTATACAGATGCTTAGGCAGGAGAGTAAGGAATAGGTGGAGGAGAAGAGTCCAAAGATTAGCATATAAAAGGCTGCAGCAATGGAAGACTAGAAGCCTTTACCCAGAAGGGCCTTATCCAACTCAGGGACATGCTCAAAAAATGCCCACATGACATGGACTCAAAGAGGTGGTTACTATGTAAATGAGCCATAACAGAACTCACATACCACTACCTCTACAGCCACCCCACCTCACTGTCCATCACCACCCCACACATACCCTGACTCCTGCCTGTTCCTCTCTCTTGCTTGGAACTGGGCCACAGGCCAGGTCTGCAGCAACTCCAAGATCCTCTATATTTCTCATTTAATAAACTATCTCCTGCTCTGTAATTATTCATGTGTCTCTGTACAATCCATTGTAAAGAGTCACAAGAACCTGGAAATGCCAGCAGCTGCCCAACAGATTGAAACCCACATCTGTAACAACACTCAGTACTGTACTGATAATTTAGGCATAGAAAGAAAATTACCACCCAACAGAGAGAAGAGAATTCATTTTTCATTTTTGTGAATCCTTAGTGAATATTTCCTTATCGAACCAAGGAGGCCTCAGCATTGCTTTTGGACGGTATTTGCTTTTTCCTTTCTTTTTTAATTTTTCATTATTTCCTTAGTTATTTTTGAATTTATTTTTGAGATAGGGTCTTTCTTCTGCCTCACCTGGGATTATAAGCATTAGGTTTTATTTTGTTTTTCTAGAGACAACTCTAAGAAACCTTTTTCACATAAATGAAGCCAAATATAGTTTTGTTACAGGAATGTGGCTCAGTCCCCTGACATCCTAATGTTATGAGAGAAAATTCCCTGTGTTCATGGTTATAAGTATTATGATGAATTTTTTTGAGACAGGATCTCCTCGTAACCCAACTAGCCTAGAACTCATTATGTAGGTCAGGCTGGCCTTAGTCTCACAGAGATCTGCCTGCTTCTGCTGGGATTAAAGGCTTGTGCTACCATACCCAGCTAGTTATTAGTATCATTAATGACTCTTCCATAGGCAGTTTGCTTAGATGTTCCTTGATTTTGTGTAAACAAAGTTACTTGACTTTCTAAAGCCCACATTCAAGCTCTCAGGCCTCCAAGCTCCATTCCATCAACTTCTGAGGTTATGCCAGGTGGGCACCTCCCCAGGTTCCCATAGGCAAATCAAGAAGACATGGGAAAAAGAGGGGAGAGAGGCTGGCCTCAGGTACTTCTTCAAGCACTAATCTTAGGAGAAAGAGAACTTGTGCCATGTTGTTGGTTTCACTGTGGCCTATCTTCTGTACACAGAAATGATTCTACACTGTGGCTGCAAATGTATCTGCTCTCTGCTGTCAACATTCACAGAAGGAAGCATGTGCATAAATGCCTGTTGCCCATCCAGGTCAGAACCATCACATGCTGACTTCTTAGGAGTGCATGTCCACTTGTGAAATGTCAAAATCCACAAACTGGTTTTAATGCCAGGTAGAGACAGAAAAGTCCACATGTGAACAGAATGTGTAGTCATTATCATTTGAATAATGATGGAGAATTATATTACATTTCAAAATAAAAAAGGCATGCTCCAATAAAACTGTACTGTACTTCCTACCGGAGGTGGCAGAGTGACCATAGCTTAAAGAGAAAGAAAGCCATGAACATGAAAGGATGAGAGGGCAAGATATATGCCAGTAAGTTGAACCAGCCTGTAGGAAATATCAAGTGCAGGGTTAAGACAGGAGGCAATCTGTGAGGCAAGAAGGTCACAAGGCGGGGGTGGTATGGGGGTGTGGAGTAACTGTGTCTCCTACACAGATCTCTAGGTGCCTGCCCTAGTCACTCCAGGTAGTGACATGGGCACAGGAGCACTGGGTAGAGAACTTGAGTTGAGGGAATTAATGCACAGGGCTAGAATAGCACCTAACTGAAGCAAGCACTTGCTGAATGAGCAGCATCAGATCAGCACTCATAGCCATGTACTCAAAACCCTTCAGGCTGATGTCAAGCACCCAATGTCCTTCCTTTCAAAAACAATGGCAGTTTATTCTAAATAAAGTCATGATTTGGGGGGTATGTGGTTAGCTGTTTGTCCAACTACCTTAAGGAAGAGCCTACATGACAACACAAAGTTAGAGCTGAAGTAAACACAACAAACTACTCTGGTGCAAAAGAGATACTGCAGGGAATCTTAAAAGTTTTAGATAAAGGGGAAATAAACATACAAGTGATAAATTTTTCTGCACAGAGAAATAATGGTGCCACCTTAAAAAGATATTGCTGAGAGAGAGAGAGAGAGAGAAGGAAGGAAGGAAGGAAGGAAGGAAGGAAGAAAACAAAGAAGAGAGAAAGAAAGAAAGAGAACATAAACAATTGAAGTAACTAAAACAATTCAAAACATGAAATTAAAACTGAATAAAGAAAATATGTGAAGAAAAGCCAAATGCAAATAAAATTTGAAATGCAAACTCAGGAACTCAAACAAAAAGCTTAGAAGAAGCAGTGCAAAGGAAGGGGAAGAAGTGGAACAGAGAACATCAGAACTTGAAAACAAGCTTGGGGAAATGGATCACTCAATCAAAGAAAATGTCAAATTTAAAATAACCCAGGAACAAAATATTCTAAACCTCTGGGACACTGTAAAAAGACAAAACTTATGAAATCATAGGCATAGAAGGAGGAGAACAAACCAGGTCAAAGGTACAAAAAATATTTCTAATAAAGTTATAGAAGAAAATTTCCCAACTCTAGGGAAAAATATACCTATCAAGGTACAAGCGGCCTACAGAACACTAAGCAGACAGAACCAGTAAAGAAACACCCCACATCATATAATAATCAAAACACTAAATGTACAAAACAAAGAAAATATATTGAATGCTGTGAGAGAGAAAGAACAAGTCACATATAAAGGCAGGTCCATCAGAAAAAAGCTGACTTTTCAATGGAGACTAAGAACACAGGTGCCAATCCAGACTACTTCACCTAGCAAAACTATCAGTTGTAATTGAAGGAGAAAGAAACACCTTCCATAAGAAAAAAAGATTTAAGAAATTTATGTTCAATAAACCAGCTCTACAGAGAATACTTGATGGAATACTTTGGCCTGAAAAGAAGATTAAACACTCTCAAGAAGACACAGAAAATAAATTATCCCATAACAGTCAACCAAAAGTGAGATCTAAGAAAACCACACTACAAACCAACATAACAGTAATTAATAAATACTGAACATGTCAATAATACTGAGGGTCAATAATATCCCTCAATATTAGTAGTCTCACCTCCCCAGTAAATATACACAAACTAACCAATTGGATTAGAGAAAAGGATCCATCAATTTGCTGCCTGCAAGAAACACTCCTCACCAACAATGATTATACATGTTAGGATAAAAGGATGGAAAAAGATATTCCAATCAAACTGAACAACAAAACAAGAAGGAGTAGTTATTCTAATAAAGACAAATAGACATCAAATTAAAATTAATCAGGAGAGACAGGGAAGGTCACATCATACTTAGTAAAGGAAAATCACACCATGAAGATATAATAATCCTAAATATATATCTATCACACACAAGGGAATCCAATTTCATGAAAGAAACTTTATTAGAACTAAAATCATACATTGACTCCAATACAGTGATATCGATAGATAGGAAAACCAGGTAAAAAATAGAGAAACCCTGAAGTTAAAGGATACCATAAATCAAATAGATCTAATAAACAGAACATTCCACCCAAACACCAAAAGCACAAAGCAAATCTTCACAAATTTAGAAAACTTGAACTATGGTTCTATAGTGTAACTGACCACAGAGAAACAAAGCTAGATATCAACAATAATAAAAATCGGATAAAGTACTCAAACTCATAGAAATGAAACAACACACTACTGAATGAAAATTGGATCAAGGGAACCATCAAGAAAGAAGTTAAAAATTTTCTAAAATTGAATGAAAATGAAAATAAAGCATACCAAAAACTATGGAACACAATAAAGGCAGCCTTAAGAGGAAACTTTATAACATTAAGTACCTATAGCAGAAAATAAGAATCATCTCCTATAAATAAATTAATAATGCACTGGAACGCTTTGGAAAATCAAGAACTAACACCTAAAAAGAGTAGACAGAAAGAATAAACAAAACCAAGACCAAAATTAATGAAATATAAACAAAGAAAACAATACAGAAAAATCAATGACATAGAGTTGGTTCTATTACTTTCTTGTCCTACCTGAATTTTCAAATTGAAACATAAGATTTCAAAACTAGCATCCATCTATGAGAGAGAACATGTGATGTTTGTTTTTCTGAGTCTGGCTTATTTCACTCAGGATGATTATTTCCAATTACATCCATTTATCTGCGAATTTCATAATTTCATTTTTAAGAGCTGAGTAATATTCAATTGTTTATATGTATCATACCTTCATTATCAATTATTCAGTTAATGGATATCTAGGTTGTTTCCAATTCATGGCTATTATGAAAAGGGGAGCACAGCACTCAGGAGGCAGAGGCAGGTGGATCTCTGAGCTTGAGGCCAGCCTGGTCTACATAGTGAGTTCCAGGCCAGATGGGGCTACAGAGAGACCCTGTCTCAAAAAGACAAAAAAATGGGGAGGAGTAATGAACATGGGTGACAGGTATTTCTGCAGTAGGGTATAGAGTCTTTGGGTTTTATGCCCAAGAGTAGTATGACTGGATCAGATGGTAGATCAATTTCAAGCTTTTTGAGGAATCTCCACACTGACTTCCATAGTGGCTACACTAGTTTGCACTGCCACCAGCAATGGGTAAGAGTTCCCCTTTCTCTACATCCTCACTAGCACTTGTCATTGTTTGTTTTATGTATATTTGCCATGGTGAGAGGGGTAAGATAAAATCTCCAAGTGGCTTTAATTTGTATTTCTCTGATGACTAAAAATGTTGAATATTTTCAAAGTATCTCTTAGTCATTTGTGTTTCACCTTTTAAGGACTCCCTGTTTAGTTCCTTGACCCCCTTTTTAATTGGCTTATTTTTTTCTGATGTTTAGCTTTGACCAGGGGTCTTATATACCCTCAAATAATACTGGTCATTGCCCCTGCTCCTGGTTACCCACCAGAGCTGGATGCTAAGGCTAAGACCCTACTGCTAAAGATATTGTATACATGAGCTGTAGAACAAATAAGGAGAAAGCAAGCTGACACTGACTTCAGGGCCTCATCTCTACTGGCTAGTATTCATAGTGCTGGAAGGTGCTATGCATGCTACCAGAAGGAAAGGTATGAATGCCTACCCAGTCGTGAATCCTGTGAACTACAACAACAGGCCTGGCAAGGTAGGCTCACCAGTGCAATAGTGGCACCAATATCATGGAAGTAGCCAACTACTAACTACTCTTTAATTGAATTTAAGGTTCACTTCCTAGGATGGAGCCCATACCTGATATTGATATCAGTTTTAGGAACCTAAAGTTAAAAAGGTCACATGACATAGGGGACAACCTAATACTAGTTTTCTACTAAGTAGCTGTAGTATTAAACTGACTCTTATCAACTTATTTTTATACCCATAAATTAAAGCATTGATAAACTCTCACCAGAAAAGTTTCCTTACACAACAGATAGTGATTAACACAGAAACACACAACTGGCCAATGTGCAGAGAATAAGAGGCTGCACGGTGCTTATATCTGTTCATACACCTCTATCAAACTTCTGCTCCCCCCAAAGCTCAAGGATCATTGCAGAAGAGGGGGAAGAAGATTGTAACAGCCAGAGGTGGTGGATGAATACAAGGAAATAGAGCCTTCCGGACAGCTGGTCAGTTACTCATATGAACTCACAGCAATCATGACACCATGCACAAATCCCATGAAAACTCAAACCAGGAAAAAAAAAAAAAACAGCACAGAAAAGAGGAAGCAGGAAATGAGCTCCAATCCCACTTAAGGAAATTTTGTCGACAGATGGCTTGCTAGGAGGGACACAGACAGTTTCTTTCAAGCATGGGATTCTTGTTAGGTTAACTATGTTCCAGTGGATGGACCCATACTGAGGGACATTGGGGTCACCAATTAGACTCTATAGGACATATAACAGGGGGACATTGCCCTACTTGACACCATAGTCAAACAAAGTAAAACCAATGCCAGGAATGGACTTCCTCTTTTGAAACTATTGACCAGGTATCCCATAGACTCTCAAACAATACCAGTCATTGCCCCTGCTCTTGGTCACCCACCAGAACTTCAAAGGAAGACCCTATTACTAATGACACTACATTTATGAGGTATAGAACAAACAAAGAGAAATCAAGACAATACTGACTTCAAAGCCTCCTCTCTACTGGCTAGCTTTCTCAGTGCTGAAAGATGCTATACATGCTACCTGAAGAGAAAACTAATCAACTTTACCCAGCTGTGACTCTTGCAATCTATAAGAACTGGCCTGGCAAGATGTGCCCATTGGTGCAATAGTGGAATGAATATTGTAGGAGTAAACCAATCACTCTTTAATTGGATTTAAGTTCAATTGTGTAGGATGGAACCCATATCTGACATTGATGTCAGGCCTAAGAACCTGAGGCTAGACATCCCACAGGTCATGGGAGAAAGCCCAATACTAGTTTTCTGCTAAATAGTATATAGTATTAAACTCTTAATGACTTATCGCTGTACCCATAGATTAATGCATTTCTCAATTTTCAGCAGAGATGCTGTCTTAGTCAGCAGATGGTTATTAACACAGAGAACCACAACTGGCCAAAGTGCAGAGAACAAGAGGCTGCAGACTGCATGTTCCTGAATAGGATACCTATATCAAACTCCTGCCTCCCAAAGCTCAGGGACCATTCAGGAAGATGGGACAGAAAGATTATAAGAGCCAGAGGTGATGGATTTCCATAAGGAAATAAGTTTTTCAGACAGCTGGCCAGTTACTCATATGAACTCTCAACATTGGTGTCAGCCTACACAAGTCCCACCTAAGGTCAAGCCAGATGAAGTCCCTGAACAGACATTGGGAAGTGAGGAAAAAAAAAAAACCAAATGTACCTAAGGAAGTACTTGCAGTGTATAGCTGCTGGGATAGGAAGAGTTGATCTTGTTTAAGGGTGAGATTCTTCCTAGCGAAAACCAGAATCCAGGGGATGAACCCATACTGAAGGGCATTTGGGGACACAAATTTGATTCTATAGGCCTTAATGTATGTGTTTGTGTGTGTGTGTGTGTGTGTGTGTGTGTGTGTGAGAGAGAGAGAGAGAGAGAGAGAGAGAGAGAGGGAGGGAGGGAGGGAGGGAGGGAGGAGGGGGGAGTTATAGTATAAATTATCCCTTGAGCTTGAGCTTTTGCAACAAATTTAATAGGCAAGAATACAAGAAACTTGGCATGCTGAAAAACATCTATAATCCCAGCAGTGGGAAGGCTGAGGCAGGAGGATCATGAGTTTCAGATTAACAAGATAAACCTGGGATATCTGTCATGAGAGAGTCAGAGACAGGGAGAGGGAGAGGGAGAGGGAGAGAGAGAGAGAGAGAGAGAGAGAGAGAGAGAGAGAGAGAGTGGGAGGGAGGGGAAGAGACAGCTGAGGAGGGAGGGAGGGAGAAAGGAAGGAAAGGATGGAGGGAAGGAGAGAAGGAAGGAAGAAGGGAGAGGGGAGGGAGGGAAGGAAATACGCTTAGCGATTCTAGAAAGCAGTTTAAGAAAAAAAAATGGCCACTATGCATTGGTCAGCTCTGCCAAGTACAATGACCACTGTGTAAAAACGTACTTATTTCTGATGTTCAGTCTATATAGCAAAAGCACCAAAATTAACCATGATTGCTAAACATAATGTAATAACATCAACCATGTTGAATGGTGGGCTGTAAAGAGAAATGGGAAGTTAAGTGAGCTGAGAAGAGTTGACATCTTTATAAATGAGCTGTCGGGTGACACTGCCTAAAGTTGATAGGTAAGAAATAAAGGTGGAAGTTGTTACTAAAGCTAATGAGTTAGCAAAGGGAAAAACTAAAAGCAACAGTCCAATTACACTGAGACAAAGAAGCCACGCTAAGCAGTTGACAACAGAAGCAGGCTGATGAGGAGGAAGGGAGTTGCACTGAGGAGAAAGACCAGCACCCAGAAGCAATCACCAGCAAGCCAGGCAGTGAATACACCAGGCTGAGCCTGGGAGGTAGGCACATACCCATGGGCCTCTGTCCAGGCCCACAGAACAAGTAGCATAGCAACAGTGAAAAGCCCCATGTGAGCTGTAGATTCTGGATGGGGAGCTGGTACAGAATCCTCACAGATAAGACTTTCTAGATGGGAGGGTGATGATGGGTGGGTAGGGCGCTGTCCAAAGCATGGATGGGAAGCCTCTATGTTCTTCTCAGTTATACTGTGAACTTAAAACTGTTCTAAAAGACTTTATTTTTTAAAGTGGCACCCACCCATTTGGGGGTAGAAGAGGAAGAGTTATTGATTTACACTGTAATTCCTTCTACACTGTTGCATTTTAAACTATGTGCAAATAGTGGAAACTATCTCTATATATTAATGTTCTGTTATCTTGAAGTTCTTATATTCAACAAACCTGAAAATCAAGGGTAGAGAAATGAGCTAAGCTTTATCTTCTACTTCTACTATTGTTTGAGAGCTTATGCAGAAAGCATTAATGGAGCATTACTGAGGTTTCTGGGTTTTGTAGGTTGTTTGTTTTTTTAAAAGGAAATAATAATAAGTTCTACAACACAAAGGACACCTCGACATCAGCAATCTTGGTTACCACTTCCATGTGGTAGATCACCTGGTTCCTTGACCAGCTCAGACTTCAGTAATCATCCCACTCAGGGTTTGGTTCCTCATCTGTGAACCAGACTAATGATAGTGCTGCTTCCAAAAGTGCCGGTAAACAGGGAGATGCCATCTCTGCAGTCTTGAGCAGCAGGACTGTATACTCACTTGTTAAATGGTATGGCATTTGAAAATAACTAATTACAGAAAGAGTAAACCAGGGGCAATTTTGCTGAACAATTAAATCCAAGAAATAACAGTGGAGAAACTGGTATTTAGAACTGAGATTAACCATAGGCATCAGCTTATCCAAGTCCATGTACTTCTACACAAGGAACCAGAGCCCAAAAGTGAGGCTGACTTACTTTTAATAATCATGGATCTTCAGGGAAGAGGCCATCCTAAAAGGAAGCAGGAATGTCAGTGTGTACATTTACTCAGCTAACTGATAGGTGTGCACTGATAAAAATAACCTCTCTTCAGAAAACACAATTTCACATAAGCATCAGTAGGAATTCTCAGGGGTGTCATCAAAAGGCACACTATCAAGTGCAGTGGGACACTTGCCTGTACAGAACATCCCAAGCCACACTTGGCTGAGAGGACACCTGGGAAATGGAGACACCAAAACAATGGACATGTAGACACCAAATGAGTGAACTCATTAGATTAATGTGGAGAAGCTAAGGGTACCCTGTTCTGCTCAATGTCTCCCCAGATCTGGATGGGGAGGTTAGCTGGGTACTTGACAGCACTTGGAGACTATCTTCAGGCAAATCTATTAGAATCCCGATTTGAGAGAATAATGCAAGCATGTATGCTTTGAAAATTTCTAGGAAAACTTATATGCAGATGGCACATCCCTAATCCAAAATTGTGGGATGGAATACCTGACTTTACATGTCAACTCAAGAGTCAAAATCAGGCACATTAAAAATACTACATAAAATTTTCTTCAGGTTTTGTATATATGAAACATAAACGAATTCTTCACATAAATCTGGGTCTCGTTCCACAGTATCTCATTATGGTTATGGAAATAATCCCAAATCTGAAAAAAAAAATCAGAAGTTCAAAACCCATCTCACAGCATCTTGGAAAAGTGTACTTAGCCTACAGCACTTCAAATATGCCAGATGATCACTTCTTCACTATTTCTGATTTATTTGTATGTGATCATGTGTGTGTGTGAATTCATATATGTGTGAGTGCACATGTATTTGCATACTTCTGAAGGCCAGAATGTCCTTTGGCTGTTGTTCACCTTAGTTTGTTTGAGGCAGGGTCTCTCATTGTCCTGGAACTCAAGTAAGCTAACCAACAAGCCCCAGAGAGTCTCCTGTTCCTTCCCTTTACTCTGCTTCAGTTCTGGGATTACAAGCACAGCCCACCATACCTGACTTTTGTCTTCTTATGTGGGTTCTGGGGATCAAATTCAGGTCTTCATCTGACTGACCAGGCCATCTCGCCAGTCCTATTTCTGATTTCTAATAACAAAATACTAAGGCTCAACAAAATAAAAGAACTTGTCTCTCATAAAGGTTGTTAGGTTTACATGATTAGAAAGCAATAAAACGCTTCACTGTGAATGAGTGATTTTCAAAATTGCCTTATAAGTACAATTCTTCATGATTTACAAAGGTTTGTCTCCACATATCTGCAAACAAGATTCACAAAGACACTATACAATAAGGAGCATAGTGGATGCTGGTGAGAGCAGCCCATAGAAGTGAGGAAACCTTGTGCTCATCTGGCCTCCTGCCTCCCTGGTTAGCCAGCCTCCCTAGTCCTCAGTAAGTTGAGCTTTACATTGATCTTTGTAACAACCATATGTGGAGGTAGCAAGACCAACATAGTACTCATTTCACAGATAAAATAACTGTGGCACAGAGACATTAAATAGCATAGCCATGTCACACAGCCTATACCACCCCATATAGTCATACCCACAAGCTCAAAACTAAGGAAAGAAAGATTCTTGGGGACACCTGGTCTGTATGTTCTGAGCACTTCTTTTTAGTTTTGTTCTTGTTTTAAGACAGGGTCTCCCTATAGCCCCAGCTGGCCTGGAACTCCCTATGTACCAAGCTGACCTTGACCTCACAGAGATCATCTGCCTCTGCCTCTTGAGTGCTGGGGGTAAAGGCATGTACCACTATACCTAGTCCCCAAGTACCGTTTTTTTTTTTTTTTTTTTTTTTTTTTTTTTTTTTTTTTTTTAAAAAAAAAAAAGAGGAGGGTCTCCCTGTAGCCCCAGCTGGCCTGGGACTCACTATGTAGACCAGGTTAGTCTTGAACTCACAGAGATCTGCCTGCTTCTGCCTCCTAAGTGCTGAGATTAAATGGATGCACCACCATGCCCGTCCCCCAAGTACTTCTTAAAAGGAACCGACTCAGCCACTGATCGTGCAGTGACTTCAATGTAGAGAGCTGGGCAACTGTATATGCTTCTTAACTGCACTACCATCCAAATTCTGCTAAAATCATGAATCCAAAATAGGAAAATGGAAGGCACATGACCTTTAAATCAAAGTCATCTGAGCTCAGACATAGAACTGTGTAACTCCCAACTCCTTCTCTGCCTGTGGGCCACTGACAGTGACTCAACACCATGAAATGGCTGCTGGGAACAGCACATGGATACTGATGGAACACCCATGGATCCCCTGTGGCAAGGTGCCATTCCAAGGAATCTGAAGAATATTCTACCAGCCAGTAAGGTATAGGCATAGCTCAACCACAAAGCACCCTTCCTTAAAACACTGGTGAAACAAATGGCTGTGGTATGACAGCACCATTGTCAAAATGCATTGGAAACCCCTTTCCAAAGCAGCTTCACAGTGGTGTTCCAATGAGTATGGCTTTTCCAATTTTGGTAATCATACAACCACAGGTTTTGTTGGTTAATACATTTTATATAAGCTGCTGTAAGCTGAGTGACTAATTACTAAAAGGGACAATGTAAAGGAATGATTGGAGAGAGGAAAGAATTTGTAGCAGTGAGTTCAAAGAAGAAAGGAACTCAGAGGCATAAAAAGGATATGGCGATGAAAACTAACACAAGTTATTAAAGAGCGTTCCAGGAGGATGACAAAGCACATGCAAAGGCCCAGTGGCAAGAAATAGCAAAGGGTACAGGGAGTCACAGGAGCAGCTCTGTGGGGTGGCTTCCCATAAAGGCACAAAGTAAACCCCAGGAAGAAGGCACATTTTGAGGAAGGCTCTGAGAGCCAGAAAGGAGAAATCTGGATGTGACAAAAGGCAACAGAAAACAGTGTGCCGAGAAGTGACATGATAAAAATGGCTTTAGAAAGATTATCCCAGCAGCTGTGTGTAGGATGGTTTCAAGCCGAGAGAGACTGGAGGCGGGGAGATCTGCTGAAAGAATGTTCTCCTAATTCAAGCACAGTGTGGGGAGGTGTGGTCAGGAGCAGAACCTGGGGGTTGCCAGTAGCAAGGAATTCTGGGGCCTGGCCTCAGTTTCCCTGCCTGTAAAATGTGAGAGTTGACCAGACAAAGGCTCAGCTTGAGGATTTTTTGACTCAGAAGATGTCTTTCCTGAGGTCTCAGTCAGATTTCCCAATGAGTTGGACACGAATATCAAATCTAGGAGAAGAAACAGAAAATATCAACTTCACACCTCAACATGAAGGCCTGCTTTGGCAAACTAAAGATCATGCATTTTTATTACATCTTAAAATCTTCTCAAATATATAAGATTGTACCTATACTAAATAAAAACAGTGGAGAACATTCCCAAGGAGTAGGTTGATAGCTGCCCACTCTCCTCCTGCTGGCTGGAGCCAGAAGCCCTGGAGTGATCCTCAACCTGTGCCTCTCCCCATCTGAATGTGACCACGTCATTTCCTAAATAGCGCTCATTTATCACCTTCTCCCACCTCATTCACCAGCATCACCCACTGCAGGTGCCACTCATCCCTGGGACCTCAGTGTCCCCACCCACTCACTCCTCACACACCCACCATTATGAAAGTCCAGCTGTACCAGCAAGAGTTCCTCATGATCATCAACATAAAATCCCCCATCAGAAGCACAGGCTGGGGCTAGGGAAAAGAGACGGATCAGCCAGTGAAGAACCTGCTGTGCAAATCTGAAGTCGCGAGTTCCGATCCCAGTACCCATGTAAGAAGCTGGGCATGGTAGCACATACCTATAATCCCAGTGCTGAGCAGTCAGACAGGTGGATCTATGGAGCCCAATGGCCAAACGGCCTTGCCAAATCAATGAGCTCCATATTCAGTGAGGCACCCTGTGTCAAAAACTAAAATGGGGCTGGCAAGGTGGTGAAGCACAGGATCCACATGGTAGAAGGAGAAAACCAGTTCCCACAAACTGTTATCTGACCTGCACATATGAACCATGGCACATGTGCTCACATGCATACAACACACACAATAAATAATAAATAAGTAAATAATAAATAAATAAATAAATAAATAAATAAGTTGGAACGTATCTGAAGAAGATACCCAACATCATCTTCTGGCCTCTGTATGTACATACACACATGTACACATGTACCTGTGTACAAACACCTACACACACATATGCCACACACACAAGAAGTACAGCCTAAAAGTTCCTCCCTAGCCAAGCATCATCAGATTTTCCACCCAACAGTATTCAAAACTCAATGATGAATCTTAACTTCCTTGAGCCAGGCACAGGTGTTTATCCAGAATCCCACTAGAACCCCGAGGTAGACATCCTTACTGTCTAACATTCTACACCTACATGTTCCTTATGTGGTCTGTGACGTGCACAGGGCATAAGCTTGAGTGTGCTGCTCCTACAACAGTCAGCTTATTGATTCAGAACTACAAGCTCCTTGTGAAAGTTCCTAAAAAATTAGCAGTGTGAGATGTTCAAAGAGCCTATTGTCAACATTTTAACCTGACAAACTGACATATTTTTCATGATATTTAACTGATGGACATAAAAAAATTCATAGAAGTTTCTAGGCTAGACCCCCAGATGTTTCCACTGGACTCCTATGGATCCATCTAGTCTTCCTGGGATTTCCACTTCCTCTATGTCTCACCTGCACTATGCAATTCCTTATACATCTGTCCCAGCCTCAAGACATTCAATGCCCTCTCATCTTACAGTAATTCTCTCAATTCTTCCCTAGAAGTAAACATTTACCAAGCATAATTATGACTTAATTAGTTCCTGTACTTCCTATTCACTAAATTCCCTGACTTCCCCTCAGAAGTTTCAGTGTAAATAAATCATCACCATATTAGGCAGAGATACAGAAAAGGAAGCAAACTGTTTAACTTCCCCTAACACTGATGTTTTTCTGAAGAAGAAGTTCTTGTTCCAAGTACATAGTAGAAATACTTGTTCTTTCTCTATACAGAAGTAGTAAGTAATAATCTATGCTACATTGTTATACCATATAGAAATGATGAGGTTTATGGCCCAGCCATAAAGATTTCCTAAATTTTCAATGCTTCTACGTTCATATTTGCAAAAGAGATTCATAGTCATTCCTGACCTAAGTCCACAAAGTTAAAAGGCTTTCTTATTTGTAGCTGCTTGCTCTTTTAAGGAAAAAATGTAGAACAAACAGCACAATAATGGTTTTTGCCATATTTCCAAAATTAAGAACAGGGAATAGGGATAAATATAAATGTACTCAGATGAACAAAAAAGTAAAACATTTGAGAGAATGTTGTCCTGGGTGCAAAGGAAATTCATCCTCTTTTAAGAAACTGAAGAGTTCAGAGGATGTCCACAAGGGTAATTGCTGTCAGCCTGGCCATGCTGTCCATGGAGTCTTCATGGGACAAGTCTGAGTGCTAAGATCACTTTACTCCAACGCTCATGGCCACCACTTGCCTCTCTCACTTATAAATTTCAAAAGAGTATCCAAGACCTGCACCTCTTTGGCAGAACTCACTGCACTCAGCACAGAACATATGGTCAGGAGCTTGAAGCCAGGAGGACAGAGATCCTCAGTGCTGCCTCCTACACAGTAACATGCTGCCCGTCTTGAATCTCTGCAGCTACTATACCAAGAAGTGCTCCCGTCCCTGCTTCCAGACAAGCCTCCAGGCCCCACCTCTATTGCTTGCTGCATACCACACAGTCTTCACATCTGTACTTCTCATGTGACTATGGAATATATGGGGAAGGGATCAAGTCTGATTCATTTTTTAGCTAACTGCATGTGACCCCACTTAAACACTCTGATACTGAGAGAATACAAGGGACGCGTATAAAGCAATGTTATGCATTTTTCATCATTCTGCTTATGGCATCAGGGAGTTAGGAATGAGCTGAGGCTCAGCTCCTACTTTTGGTTCTATAACAGGGCAACCCAAAATGGTCTATCCACAGTGACTTCACCATGTCAATGTGATAAACGTGGAATGTCAAGAATGCTGTCTTGGGGATAGAATACAGGATGCTTTACCTGCTCTGCCTCCAAGTGGCAGGGAGGTGAAAACTAGGTGAGCCAGGGCCTGGGATTCATCCTAGAACTCTGTACAGAAATGTAGATAGTGACCCTCTTCTGTAGTAACAATAATGATTAGTTCATTATGAGGAAAACATAATAAACCTACATTTTATAAAAATCCAGATGGAACAGAAATGTAAGACTGAGTGGAAGGATTGAGTTAGGTACTGAAAATAAGGCTGACCCTATGTAGCCTCCTGACAAGATTCTATAATATCCTCAAAGAAGAGATGCCATGAACTGATGGCACTGCTAGAAGACACCAAGCCACAGAAGGAACTCCCACTATAAATACACAGAGGGCATGGCACAGTGACGACAATTTGAAATTAGCAGGAGTTTGTCAGAGAAGCGTAGCTGACCATACCTGTTGCTGACAGAGAGAAAGGGAAAGAAACTGCAGGCCACCAACCATCTGGCTAGGGCACCTTCGCAGGTGGAAGAGAGGGCCCTGGGATGGAGATTTCAGAATAGATCTATTTCCAGACTGGACACTATTCAGGAACTAAATTTAGCTAGTTTGCATTCTTTTTTTAAAATGCTATCCTATTAAGTCTTTTGATGAGGAAGTCTACATTTCATTATGAAGACAGAACACAGTGTTCCCTGATCAGTTGGAGGCAGAGGAGATACTGAAAGGTGCATGCAGTTGGCAGACAAACAAGTGGACTGAGAGATAAGGGGAGGGGCTGCCGACAAGTGAACCAACGGACTCCAGCCCTTGTCACCTTGGAAGTTAAACACCAAAAGCACTTGGTCATTGTTTTCAAAGCTACCTCATTTGATAGTTGAGACAAAATAACCCTTTATTTTGCTTCTTTGTCACCATTACTCAGTGACTCAGACTCTTCTCAAATGCTCACTGGCTCTTTCCTTACCTGTCTGTTTACATTCTTTGATCCTTTCTTTACATATGAAGGCTGTTCACATTCTTCTAAGGGTAAAGGTGGTGCTTCAAGGATCACATGCATCATGATTTTCTCTATGTAGATACAGAAAACATTCTGAATGCTCTGTCAGTTCTCTTGCTCCTTTCTTTTGTTGTTTTGGACTTGGGCTTCCTCTGTCACCTTTTTAAAGTCCTATCTGTGCCCCAGCAGTTCATACTTGTCTTTATTATCCCTGTTACTGAAGAGACTGGAAAAATGAGCATTCCCTAGTGAGACTCGATGGCGTACGATGCAGTTGGGCAACAGCTTCGAGATCCTTAGGAGTGTCCATGCCGGTGGGGTGACCAAAGTAGTCCCAAAGGAGTTCACATCAAAAGCCCTGGAAATAAGTTACAAATGTGACTTTATTTGCAGATATGATGATCAAGGATCTTCAGATGAAAGGTTAATCCTGGGTTACCTGTATGGACTCTGAGTGTAACTAGAGGCAGCCTTGTGGCACAGAAGTTTAGATGAACCCAAGAAAAGAAGACAAATAGTGAAGAAGCCATGTGAAGACAAAGACCGAGATTGGATTGACGTGGCCACAAGCTGCAAAATACCTGAAGCCACCAGAAGCTTGAAGAGGCCGATGAGAACCTTTCTAAAGCCTCTAGGCAGACACTTTCAGACACCTGAATTTTGGACTCCTACCACCCAGCACCATGAAAGAACACGTTTCTGTCATTTTAAGCCACCAAGTTTGTGGTCATTTATTATAGCAATCACAATAAACTAAATATGCCCCTTTATCAATAGCATTGTCCCTAGGAATTTACTCAATAAAAATTATCTAGTTTCCAGAAAATACCAAAAAAAAAATCACCGAATAAAGACATTTTTGTAAAATAACTTAAATTTGAGCAAAAAAGGAGTAGTTAGCTTATATTACATTCTAGAATATTAAACATCAACTAAAATCTACTTGTCAAAATTTATTTTAGAAATATGGTCAAGTTCTTAGCAAAAAAATATAAAAAGAACAAGAAAGTTATCAACTTTGGATTAAAAATAAAGAAGCTGTGGAGTAGCATATCAAGAAAAAGATTATAATTATTTTAGGCTACAAAATTATTGGTAGTTGTTAACACATCAATTTATACTTCTCTATTGTTTTTTAAATATTTAGCATATTATAAAACGGGTAGAAAATAAAATGCATGAAAATAGCCCAAATGATCTCCAATTTCACCCCCAGGTAACACTGAAAACAAAATACTTCACAGGAGAGAGGCTTCTGAAAAGACGGACAACATGGCAAAGGTTAACAGGAAGAGATTGGGCCGCTAAGGAAATGCATTATCAAGTTACACAATAAAATGCTGATCTCTGGGTTTTGCCTATTTTTGTTCCCATGGAAAATGCTGAATACATTTCAAAGAACAGCCTATACCTATTACAAAGGAAAGACTTAAAGGAACAGAGCACACACAGGCAGAACCAAAGAACTGTGCACGCACAGCTGATTAGTACCTTGGACAGCGACTAATGATGCTGTTAGTAACTCATACCACTGCAAATCTGGACTTTACCCAGGATACAGAAAAGTATTTTCTTTTAAAAATACAATGTTTTAATATCATACAAGACAGGTATCTTGCGATTCTGAAGATGACTCATGCTGTGCACACATGAGGACCTTTGTAAAAAGTCAAGCATTAGGAGGCAGAGACAGGAAGACCACTGGAGACTGCCAGCCAGTCTAAACAATTGGTGAGCTCCAGGTTCACTGAGAAACCCTCTGTCAAAAAAATACAGTGAGCTGGGCATGGTGGTGCACACCTTTAATCCCAGCACGTGGGAGGCAGAGGCAGGAGGATCTCTGTGTTCAAGGCTAGCCTGGTCTACATAGTGAGTTACAGACCAGTTGTGGCCTATATGGACATCTGTCTCAAAAAGACGTGTGTGTGTGTGTGTGTGTGTGTGTGTGTGTGTGTGTGTGTATAGTGTAGAGAGACTGAGGAAGACAGCTGATGTCAACCTCTGGCCTCTGCACATATGTACACACAAGTGCACATGTACCCGCATACACACACAAACATATACATACACATAATACACACACAGACACACACAGACACACACACATACACACACACAAAGATAGGTATTTCTTTCTTCCTCTGAAGCTTGGATTCCAATGCTCTGAGAGCCTGCCAGCCAGTCTAAACGCCCCCCGCCCCCATGTAACTGGCCCTTTCCCTCAACTCAGAAAACCTGCACTCCTCAGCTAAAAAGAACATGTGACTTGTGACAAGCTAAGTAAGTTCTGTGGGATTTCAGATATGGAAAGTGGCTTCCTCCTAAGGCTTAGGGATCATTGCAAAAGAGTAGGTGAAAAGATCATAAGAGCCAGAGGAAGTGGATGGCCTCAAGGAAAAGTGTTTTTTCCAGGCGCTGGGAAGTTACTTATTTGAACTCATAGCAATTGTGAAAGTATGCACAAGACCTATGTAAGCTCAAGTCAGACAAATTCCAAGCACAGAGGTGGTATGTGTGTAAGAAGCCCTAACCCCAACTGAGGAACTATTGGCAACTGATAGCTGTTGGGAGAGGAAGAGTCAGTTTTCTTTACAAGCATGATGCTAAATAGATTAACCAGGCTCCAGTGAATAGATCCACAACAAAGAGTACATGGGGATACAAATTAGACTTGACAAGCTTTAAAATATGCATAGAATACAGTATATTAATTTGGGCATGGAGTAATAAGGGGAGGTACAGATAAGGGTAGGGGTCTGAATATGATAAAAAAAAAACACTGTACAAAATTCTTAAAAATTCAATGAAAATATTTTTAGAGTCATTCCTTTTAATTAAAAAAAGATTAACTAAAGCCCCAAACTATGGCTCCTGCTACTGGCAGTAATTGCTGTAGGTAGAGGCAGACTTGCAGACAGTAATTGCTGTAGGTATGAGGCAGACTTGCAGAGATCTACCAGCCAATTTTCTTGTCTGCAAAGGTGAAATAAGGAAGGTTTCCCAATGGCAACAGTCAGTAGATATTCAAACCTTTTCCTCCTCTTCCTGGGTCTTCTCAGGTCCACATGCTACCACAACTGTGTAAGTGTGATACCACACCTGTTGTTAAGTGTGACACTGACAGAGGTTGGCAGAGAATGAGAAGAAAAATGGACTCATGTCTCTCTCACCACTCCACATTCTCTCCTCCCCTGCTGAGGCTACACTGGGTGACCATGGAGACCTCTCCTGACCATGGCAAGACAACAGTCACAAGTGTTGGGGGATGGAATATAATCCCTGAACAAAGACACCTGTGATCCCGGGAATCCCATATGGGAGTTTAATGGAGCCAGAGGTTTATATAACAAGATGGATGCTTGCATTTTGATATAGATGCTCAGAGTGGTTATTTGAAAACCTGATGGCTCAAATCCTTCTGCTGCCACTGGCTGTTGTGACACTTTCCAGGAAGAGTGACACCAAGACAGTAACAACCACAGAACAGAAGAGTAAGGAAACTTGGATCCCTGGTGACTTTGGAAGTGACTGAACAGGAGCTAACATATATTCCTGATCAAGTTGGTTTTGTGGTGTTTTCTATACATGAAGTCAAAATCATTTTGATACAAAAAGAAAATCATAACCACCATCAACTCAGAATCTGTGGCTACACAGTAAGGTTTCTATCTTCATTCATACATCAACTCATTCACCCAGCAATGGTTGGGTGCCTCATTCCTAATAATGTCTAAGACACATGGGACACAGGAGTGACCAATCTATCCTCTTTCTCTGAGTTTCCTATTCAGCAATATTCAGAGAGCAACATAGCTGACCTCATAGCACTATGCAAATAAGTTAATATTGGTAGCTTATTTAATTGACAGTAGAATACCTGGCAAATAGTAAGTATTTAATAAATGATACTCATTATTAGGTAAAAGTTGCAAATAAATAGGATGGAGAGGTGGCTCAGGGGATAAAAATACTTGCTGTTCTTTCCAGAGGGCCTGGGTTCGACTCCTAGCAACCACTTGGCAGCTCTGGCTCTGTCCTCCTCTTCTGACCATCAAGAGCACTACACACACTACACACACTATATACACA
>NW_008335593.1:349745-358622 GCF_000622305.1 Nannospalax galili | reverse complement strand
GCTCCACACACTCCACACACTATATACACACTCCATGCACACACACACACACACACACACACACACACACACACCAGTAAACATACTGGCAATCAAAACACTTGCACAAGTAAAAAAAATCATTTAAAAAAAGTTATAATTAAGTTATATAGCACATGAGAAAGCAGCAAAGAAAAGAGTTCAGGGAGGGATAGCCTTAGCTTTCATTTGACCTCGCTAAGAGGCACAAGTGTCGGAGACAGGGAAAAAGGAACTACTATGTGGGGTGAGCCAACCAAGTATGGCAGGCAGTTGGTGTGAAGACCCTGACTGGAGATGTGACTCAGTTCAGGGACTAGCCAGGAAGCTGTGGTTACAGAGGGAAGTGTTGAGAGTAGCAATAAGCTATCCGGTGACTAACAGGTGGTCAGGCTGTGCAGGACAGTGCAGAATACTGCATGCAGCTGCTCTAATGCATTGCCATGTGATAGTACCAGCAAAATTTAATCCTTGTTCTAGATACTGGGCACGCTCCAGCTCTCCTCCATTTCCAAGGACAGGAGCTTAGGGACATAGAGGTGAGGTATATGCTATCTTGTAATCTGTTTCCTTCACTTCACAGCATACAGAAAGGCTGTACTGTAGAATTAAATATTTAACTTTCATCTTTTTAATGGCTGTGCATTTAAAAAAATACTTTTAGCATTTTTATTGTATTTTATATTTATGAGTGTATTGCCTGCATGTAGGTAGGTGGACCCACGTCATGCAATGCCCGCAGAGGTCAGAAGAGGGCATCAGACCCCCTGAAACTGGAGTTACAGACAATGGTTAGCTTCTATGTGGATGCTGGGAATCGAACCCGGTTCCTCTGCAAGAGCAGCCAGTGTTCTTAACTGCTGAGCCATTTCTGCAGCCCATGGCTGTGCATTTTTATATTATGACTATATCATAACAAATTTAATCTAATATTATTCCATAAAACAAAGCTGGAGTGGATATCCACTCGGCTAACTTCTTGTTAATTCATTATTATTTCCTTTAGGGTAGTTCTCAAAGTGAATATGCCAGAACTAGTTACATGCAAAGAAATTTTCTTTTGCTTTAAGTGCTGTGATACTTAAGAAAATACTATTAGAGAAGCAAGCAAGATGGTAAATTGAAGACTAAGAAATACTGTTTGGTTGCTTTAAAAGTCTGTATAACTCATCTTTCACAACAAAAATAAACTTGAATCTAATTATACTGATAAACTAGAACATTTTTCTTTAGACTCATAAATGTTATATACTAAAATGGCCCCAACATTTTTTTTAGTCAAGGTGTCTCTATGTAGCCCTGGCTGGCCTGGAACTCACCATGTAGACCAGGCTAGCTTCAAACTCACAGAGATCTGCCTGCCTCTGCCCCCCAAGTGCTGAGATTAAAGTCATGTGCCACCATACCTGACCTCCCAATATAATTTCAAAACTAACTTTCAACCAGTAATGAAAATCTCTACATTGTCCATAATATAGATTTTATACAAAGCTTTTATCAGAAAGAAATTTGATCAGAAACTGCCAAAATGTTACAATATCATAAAATATAAATTATTTTAAAGAGCCATTGGTTTCTCAGTAAGGACAAATAAACAAGGTATACAAACCCATTGATATGTTAGCAAAGAGTCAAATCTCACTTATATGCACATAACTCAGAGAAACAATGTATAAAGATGTGAATGAGGAATCTTGTGGTGAGTGTGTAGTAAAGAGGTCAGTGGCTATGGATTTACTTATAATTTTAATGTTTATTGAGCAACACGGTCCATAATACCGTGGCAGGCACTGGGAGTTGCCAGTTCTGTCTCCTTCATGGCTACCTTCTCAGTCCAAGGACAGTGAATGCCCCAAGGGTATGAGGCAGCCCAGGCACCCTAGTGTACTTTCCAATGTCCATGCCCTCCTAGAGCACAAAGCAAGGACTTTAAGGATGACTTCATCTGGCATCAGGCCTGGGAAATATGCCACAGGGAAGTAGTGATCAACTAGGTCTAAAAACATAAGTATGAGGGAAAGATAGAAAACAAAACATTATTAAGCGTGGGCAGAAGTATGGAGCTCTATGGCAAATCTGGAGACAGAGATCAACACAGAGTTCTAGGATGAAGTGGAGGGAGCCAACAACCACAGAAAGGACAGTGATGATGTAAGAACAAAACGGAGCTCCAAGTGAGAGATGGGAAAATCCTAGCCCCGCGCTGAGGAGACTACAAGTCCTGTGGTCATCCACTGGTTAAACAGATCCTCCTGGGATAGGAGCAGAGGGTGACTGAGACAGTGAACCCTGACTCATAGAGTTGCCATTATAAAAGATCTGCAAAGACAGGGAAGTATGATCACAGCAGTGCAGAGGGGCGGCTTCTGGGACAAACACCTACTAAGTTCTCATTGAGCAAAGGAAACTTTCTTCCTAAAGTACAAAGCAACATGGAGTCAGATTCCCCTGGGAGCTGGAGTTACAGGCAGTTGTGAGCTGCCTGGTGTGGGTGTTGGAATCAAACTTGGGTCCTGTGCAAGAATAGTATGCACTCTTGACCACTGAGTCATCCCTTCAGCCCCCCAAAAAAAAAAAAAAAAAAAAAAAAAGTATTATAGGGCAGAGATGAGCCAGAGATAACACAGCTGGTCTCTAATTGATGATGGCTGGATTTACAATTTTCAGCCTTATGATGATGCAGAAGGGTACTTGTGGAGCCGTTCCATTTTCTCTTTCAGTATAACTTTTTGATAACCTTGTGCTGGGTTTCTGTTAGATGATTTTGCCCAATTATAGTCTAATGACAGTGTTTTGAGTACATTTAAAGCAGGTTAAGCTAAGGTACGATATTTGGTAACAGATGTATTAAATGCATATTTGGCTTTTTGGTATTTTCAATTAATTAAGAATTTTCAGGTGGTGGTCCTATCGTGACTCAAGGAGCACTTGTGAGTATAAGGCTTCTCTCTATATGTTGCTGCCTTCAGCATGTCATGGTCACTTTCCTCACAATAAAGCAGGCTTATGGGGAATTTGCATATCAGGAATTTAGGAAATATGTAGACACACAAAACTCAAAAACTTGTCTGTCAAAGGATATACATCATGAAATCACACGTATTTTTAGCATTAACCTATATTTGAGGATGCAGACATGAAGATCTGGCTCCATATAACACATAACTTACCATTTTGTCACAGAGATAATTTGTAAATACAATACATTATATGCTCTTTCAAGTTGTATGTGTATGTCTGGTCTTTGCTTTCCATCTGAGTCTACCACAAGACATAATCAGGAAAAACACTTCTGTATTTATACAACTATTACATACTACAGCCATATATATTCTGTTGGGAAAACAACTTTTTAAAATATTTTACTTATTATTTTTATCTTATGTGTATATTGTCTGCATATACGTAAGTGCACCCTGTATCATGAAATGCCTGTGGAGGACAGAAGAGCAAGTTGGATACCCTGAAACTGGAGTTATGGACAGTTGTTAGCTGACATATGGGTGCTGGGATTAAAACCTTGGTCTTCTGCTAGAAAAGCCAGTGTTCTTAACTGCTGAGCCATCTCTTTAGCCCCCAGGAAAACAACTTTTATGATTTAGCACTAGGGAAATTTTTTTTCTACTAAAAAATGAATTTGTGATGTCTATCCTGAAAAGGTGATCAAGTAAGGGTTTATGCTTTTTGGTCTTTGTTGATATGACTCCTAGGGAGCACAGAGTCAAATGTGATGACCAAAAACTTCTTAATCCTAATGGTCATCATGCTTGTTGTCTCTTTTTATTTCTGTTTTATTAACATTTCTGCCATGCCTTTATTGGTTAAGTTCACTTCAATTAAAAAAAGATTGGTAAGACAAATACACAAATAAAATAATGCTAGAGATAAACACTATAGCTCTATGGGAAGTAGGAATAGCTTGATAACTTTCAGCACTGGCAGCCCAAACTGAGCTGAGGCTGGCTTTATTTCCTTGAGATTGAAAAGGCCAAGACATACCAAGCATCTACACCATCCTTGACACAATGCTATTGCCATCAATTCATCTAATCGTTGTGGTCATCCTACTGAGTTAATATTGTATCTATCCCCTTTCAATAAAGGATAACTAAAACCCGGCAAGGTCAACCAAACTGCAAAATGCCACTCAACTGTCTGGTCAGGTAACAGCAGACCTGTACTCAATCACCCCTGACACCAACAAGATAAACTGTCACTCATCACCTTGTGCAGAAACAGCAGAATGTCCATTAAGTACAAGAGCATACGTTCCATATTGTCTGGGTACTCCATGGGCATTAGGGGCATAATTTCCATTCTTTTTCTTTCCCTGCTTTATGTTGGTACTTATTATTCAGCCTCTGTTTGTATGCATAGTGTGGAATATCATTTTTAAACCAGTTATATACACAAAGTTACTTTTTAAAAAAAATTTGCTACAATTTTCATGGGTCAATTCCAAATATCTGTTAATTTTCAGATATGATTGGTTTATTTTTTTCTTTTTTTCCTGGTGAAAACATACCAGATTAAAAATATCACCTTATGATGAACAAATCTTGTCCCCAAATGAGAGTTTTCACTTGAACTTTCTGAATAAACTGAAATTTTATTATTTATAAATTTATAAATTCTGATAAAAATCTATCCATCCCACTTGGTTGTCAGGGGTAGAAGTTTCGATTCAAAAGGAGAATTATCAGGTCTACATATCTGAATCAAGAGATATAGTTCTCTCAAATAGCCTGCAGTATGAACACAGATCTCTGTGGCCCTGGCCCTTCTCTCCTCCTCAGACAGGTACTACTCAGTGTGGGTCTATATTTCAGAGAGGTTGTAAGTTGACTGCAGCAACTCCAGGCCTTCTGTCTCTTCATCCCTATTTTCTACAGCTTTTCTTTCCTCAAGAGATACATAAAATTCTAGGCTTGAGTAGAGTTTCCTATTCTTTAATGATCTGTGCCATGGAACCTGTGATTTCCCCAGACAATCAATCATCCTGCCACAAGGAGTAGCTCAGCACAGCCAGACCCTGAGTATGGGAGGAATCTGCTCCAAAGAGGGGAAAATTCACACAGGATGGCAAATATACTGGCAGTCACTATAGGTCAATATGCCTAATTCTGGAATGGTCAGACAAGAAAGACTGGTATAGTTCTGGTTTCTATCATCCAAGCAGGAAAATCTCCCAGTAGCATCAGGGGCAAAAGCTCCCATAAGAGCACACCACCTCACAATGTCCCATGGAGGACAAAGACCAGTCAAAGGAACAACAGTTGTCCTTGTGGGCCTACAAGAAAGAACTGTGCGAGGAGCCACTGCTAGAGAAGATGTCTCATTTTCAGACAAAGTCAGAGAAGAGAGAAAATGGCAGGTATGAAGAAAATTAGCAGGCTAATGCTCATTGCTTTTTCCAAGGAGAGTAATTCAGAATTAAAATGTGTCCCTGCCAGTCCTCTGAAATCAGAACCCAGACACTTGGCCTCCTGAAAAATGAAATGCTTTTGTTGTGAATACAAGTGAATTATCATGCTCAGGTTTGTACATTCAACTATAAAGAAACAAACATATTTCAGTAGATACTAAGAAGCCAAGAGTGCTTATATGATGAAAAGTAATGTCTAGATAAAACTATGGTTGATTAAGAATAAAATTTAACTGCATAGAATGTTTTGCCCACTAACTTCCTGTGTGGTAAGCTCTAATTCTTTTATAGCCAACATGCTGCAGTGCTCTAAATATGACTCCCATCTGGCCAAAATGATGAATCATGGTTATTTTTATTGTATCCAATGCATGATCATGGCATATCCATTCCAAGGGTCAATAAATAATATTTAATCAGCTACCTCATAAAATCTATAATCAAAGTATACAACACTCTTTGGGCAACTAAGATCAAGTTTTTTTCTCAAATATTAATGATAAAAGAATTACAGCATTTTCAACTTCATTATGGAAGACAAAGTGTTAAAAGTAGAAATAACAAATTTTAACATTTAATAAAATACTAGAACTTTTTAGTTTCACATTGATCAAAATAAAGAGAACCAGAGAACTCAACACGATTTAAATTCTAAGAAGCATATATTTGCTTCTAATACTCAATTTGGAATATCTACCAATGTCACAAGTGAAGTAGACAAAAGTAGGAGCAGCAACAGATTGTCACAGATGAACATACATGTGTCATTCAGGAGCAAGAGCACAATGTAATCTAATTGTATAACGGTAAGAACATTGCTACTGAACCACCTAAATCATAAGTGCCTAGGGCACACTACAGCATCGATCTACACAAGCATGCTCCCTCAGACCACAGTAGCTCCACTCAGGATAACTGCTGTATTTGGGAAGTTTGATGGAAGCAATGACCCAGCACTGGTCAATCTGAAAGGACTTTCCGGGTAGGAAAAAATTAATGTGGAGAGAAAAAAATTTTTTAAATTATGCTCCTTTGAATTATTTGGCAAGCACTCACTTTGTTTATATGGTTACCCTTTAATCTAAAATACAACCTATTTACAGGACAGAGCAAAAGCACATGACTCCACATCTACTGAGTTCTTAATAGAATTGCTGACAGAGGAAGGAATCCGAGGGGCTAAGAAGTATAAGGTGCCAGCTCCTGACAGGGTATCTTTGAGAACAATCCCACATTTACTAGATCAGTCCTGTGGAGTGACTGGAAAGGAAGTGATGTGACTGGGGTGGGACCATTCCCCATTGTCTTTCATTAGGTTTATGATCCAGATGTGCTTGAGCAGAGCATTCCCCATGGCCTCCCAACCATGCTGCCAGATGTGGGCTATAAAATATTCTAATTTGTTCTCTTCCAAGTAATGTAAAAGTCACATCATCTAAGAGGAAGTGTACACACACTCTACAATTACCATGGGAGCCAAATCTGTGAGTCACCCAGCTGCCTGCACAAGACAATTTGGCTACTGGAAAATCCTGATTAATGGCATTTTTAAAACACTAGAGTAACAACTTGACCTGCCAAAAATTACTATTTTTTTTCATCATTTTTACTGTTTTTTTTTTCCCCTTGGCTATGTAGCATCTTCCACAGAGAATATAAAGTAAAATGAAAACCATGTTATAATGCACTTTAACTTTAGGCCTACATATTGTTGGGGAGGTGGAATGAAGTACAGTCCTGAACCAGTCCTGGACTACTTTAGGCTATGCTGAGACACCAGGTTGTTTTCTCATTACAAATGCAATTAATTCATGGGCTGCACAGTAACAGTCTTCTGTAAAGCATAGATCACTCGGGCCTAAGGTAACAGACAGCTTCAAGGCTACAGGATGTTGGACCAGCCAGCCACTGACAGGGAATCCCAAAGCCTCAAGTCCAGGGAGCTCCCGCCTGCCTCCAATTTTGAGACACCAGGAAAAACTGCTGCGCTTTAATCTCAAGCTCTGAAACGCCCACAGCCTGGACTGGCAGAGTTCATCAACGCGGAGGGTGAATTTGCTGCCCGCTGCTTTATTTTTTAATCAATACAGGATGGCCATGGCTGGTAAGTCACGCATTTGGATTTCGACCCTGGCTAGAATCGCCATTCATTTGAATGAAACTACACGCGGGAGGCTGGCACCGTGTCCCAGAAGTGTGGAAGAGCCACACACGGTGTTGTGAGTTTCGGGTGCGAATCGCTGAGCAGCCACAGAGCTCCAAGCTCCCCCTCCACCTGCGACACTCACTACGACCGCCGAGGCACTGCCTGCTGCCCCTGCCCACCTTTTTTCGACCCCCGCCTCCCGCCCAGGTCTCCAGTCCAGAGGCTCCAAAGCATCTCCCGCCATCCAACAGCGCCAGGAGGGTGGGAGAGGCACCGCAAGTCCCACCCGGCCCCACCTGGTCAGTTCCGGGCAGAGGAGCTGGTGCCTGCCGCCCCCTACACCCTCACCGCGCAGGGCTGTAATAATTACATCCTCATTATTTCTCCCGTGATCGTTAGGGAAGGAGCCCGAGAACAGAAACAGCCGCTGCCGGGGGAGGCTTAGTTACAAAACCCTGCGTTGGGTAGCGCCTCGCTTAGCAACCACCCCTAAAAAAGCCCCTGTGCTCCCCGCTCGCACTTGGAAAGCGGGGCGGCGGCCACCCCCTCCCGGCGCGCACCCTTAGGCCCAGGCCCTCCTCATCCTGCTGCAAGAGGGCATGAGTGGTCCCTCCCCGCCTCCGCGACCCCCGCGCGCAGCCCAGGTTCCAGGCACCTTCCATTCATCCCCAGGCTGGGTCTGCTTGCCGGCTTGGGCTCGGGGAAGGCGGAGGCGGGTCCCCAGCTGCCCCGCCAGAGCCGGACGTGCAGACCCTCGCCGGTATCCACAGCCGCGCCCCCTGCCCGCCGCGCGAAGCGGGGAATTTCACACCTCTGTGGCGCACAGCTCCGCACCTGCTCCTGCACTTGGGAGCCCGGGGAGCCCGGCGTGCGGCCACCCGGCCACGGCCACCGCCACCGCCACTACGCTGCAGCTCGGAAGGACCCGGTGTCTGATCCTCGGCACTCGCCCCCCCAGGGTCATCTCCCACTAGGGCGGCAACGTCCCTGGCAGACCCCTACCCCCAACCTAGCCGCCCTCGCAGGCACCACGCGGGTCGGTCTCGCCGCGCCGTCCCCTCCCGCCCCGACGGCTCGGGCCACTAAGAGCTCAGGTGCCCGCGTCCCAGTCCCCGTGGCCCCGCGCGGCTCGCACCTTTCTCAGAGTGGACATCCTCGGGCGCTCCTAGATCAGCAGGTGCGCGGCGACATGGCCACCCCTCAGGCCGGCGGTGTAGGCGGCCCTGCCTCCAGCCCCCAGGCTCAAGGGTCCGTGAGTCCAAGCGGTCTTCCGCTGTCCGTCTGTCAG